>NC_083460.1:4791189-4831189 GCF_030014155.1 Tachysurus vachellii | reverse complement strand
GGTCGAGGAAGCACTGCTCTTCATGTTGGGTCTGAACACAATGCAAGCACACGGACTAAATGCTTAACAAACCTAAGAGCAGAACCGTGTGCTCTACTGTGCTGGGAGCATTTTTGTGCTTGTTGGGATGAATACAGATGAAAGAGCTGAACAGATTATTTATTATGTCGCTTTGTAGAAGCCAACATTCTGTTTTCCTATTTCAGCTTAGACAAAAATTTATAAAATTTAATGTGGCCTAGGGCTTTCGAGCAACATTCGGATATGTTGTAGCCCCTCGTCTGAAGTTTGTTGCTGTTACTTTGCTAAGCGATCCGAGTACCGGTACTTACGGTACCAGATCTCAAAGTGGCCTTTTTTCCCATAGACTCCCATTATAAAATTTGGAGGTTTATAACTCGGCAAGCTTTCAAACTATCTACACTAAACTCTGCCAGCTCCTTTAGGGTGATACTCTGAACAAACTTTTATATTGGTGTACCGACTGGCCTTTCGGTTGTCCCGCAGCCCCGCCCCCAAAATATGCAAAATCAAAAAACTTTTTACAACATGGACATGTGACATATCAAAACACTCAGAACAATGAGGGGAACTTCCTCAGGAGTATTCGGATGACATCACATGCTCGTCTCCACTTGCCTCCAAATGTTTTGGCACCCTATCTTTCTGTCCACTTGCCTCCAAAAGTAACACTGTCCCTTATGTCCACTCGCC
Organism: Tachysurus vachellii; assembly: GCF_030014155.1. Lineage (NCBI taxonomy): Eukaryota > Metazoa > Chordata > Actinopteri > Siluriformes > Bagridae > Tachysurus > Tachysurus vachellii. The sequence goes on along the minus strand of NC_083460.1, from coordinate 4,830,475 downwards.
TCCAAAAAGCACCGGCCTTTGCGAATACTTGCCTCGTCAAAGCCAACATCAAAGTTTGTCGCGACGAACTTTACAAATCTAGTTTAAATAATGGAATTGCCTCAAAGCAGCTTGACAGAAATGTACTGTGTATATGTATAAATTAGACATTTTACATAAACAGATATATCCCTTATGAGCAAACCGGAGAAGACGATGATGACAAGGAGAAACTCCCTGAGTTGACATGAGGAAGAAACCTGGAGAGGAACCGGACTCTAGACGGGAATCCAGACGGATTATATATCATTTCTCTTTCTATAACTGTATTATGATCTATTTATGTCACTTCCGAATGCTTTAGCTCTATACTTTACTGTTCAACGAGTGCAAATTGTTCTCGCTGTCCTGAGACTATCTAAGAAGGACAAGCAACTTCTTAGATGTTTAATAGATTATTGTTCAAACCAGTTATCAGCCTGTGATTCATTACATTCTTTAATTTATTTCTTTTAGATCTTCATTGTTTTTGATATAAGCCTCACATATATATGCTTTCTATGTCAGGAAGGCTGATTTGCATTTCTTTTGATGATTCCAGGCTCCCTGTCATTAGTGATGCTGAGGTGTCCAGTGCGGATCGATCCCTCAGGCCGCTCACGCTCTGTGATCATGTGGTGGAACTTCAAAGCTATGAGGTGCTTGACCAAAAAGAGTGAGTGAACTGATTAGTGTTCTTTAAGTGTGTGTGTGTGTGTGTGTGTGTGTGTGTGTGTGTGTGTGTGAGAGAGAGTCCCCAAAATTTTGTCAGGTTAGGTGTTATCCGATCAGAAGGTGTTTAGCTAAAAGTACTGGTTGGTTGTAATTGAAGAGTCTCAATAACACACACACACACAAACACACATGCACACACACGCGCACACACACACACACACACACACACACACCAGTCCTGATTTCCAGTCTACACAACTGACAGACTTTTTATTTTTTAATCGACCTTCATATCATTCAGACATTCAGACACTTTTTTATCAGTGGAGTGCAAAAGTTTGCACACCCCTCATTTGAAATGATGAAACCAGATGAGAAACACATTTAATGTGGCTTTTTGATAGAAGGTTTATTTACTGTCAATATCGTATGGGACAAAGAAATGGACAATAAGTGTTAAATTTAATAAAATTGTATTTTTAAATAAGTAAAAATCCACTAAGTAAAGAACAACAAATAGTGAAACATGAGGCAGTCAAAAAATATTTTAAAAAATTTGCAATAAAAGATGCAAAATATGGCAAAAATGCAATAAATAATATCAGAAAGCAGAAATAAAATAACATTGAAAATCATAAAAAGTGCAAAAAAATGGGGGGAAAGTATATAAATTAAAATATATTATAAAATATTTTTATATATTATAAATATATTTTCATTCTGTTTGTGTCTCTGCATCTTTGCAAATCTTTGGTTCGTTTCTTTGGTTTTGTTCAGATGTTTTCTTTCACATTTTCTTCCACTGTGTTTTTGTATCTGTGTTTGTTTCACATCTTGATTTGCAGGTTTCACTGTTTACTGTGTAACAGTCTCCTTAAACACACTGATATCCTATTATCCTTTTTCCAGCTCTGTGAAAGGAAATATTTTCCATTTTAGGTGAGATAGCTCTTTTCCTGACTTCCACTTACTCTTAACTTGACGGCTCACAGAGATTTAGCTTGGACATTCATGCCATAAATAAGAGGAATGAAATAAACACTTTATTATTATAAACTGTATACATGGCCTATATAACGGATCCATTAATGATGCATTCAGATACTAATTCAAAGATTTTAGACTTTATAGAAAAACAAACAAGGATGCAAACTTTTGCATTTAAAGTACATAATTACTAGCTATTAAGTATTATTGTGTAAAAAAGGTTAATATGCATGTGGATGTTACTGGAGTCCAGTGTAGCGGATAAACCTCCCAGTTACTGTTATTCCTCTTCCCCGCCCCAGTCAGTTTGTACAGTTTGGGAATCGTCACAAAAGAAGCCAAGTTACTGCCATTTCTGTTTCACTCTCCAAACACACGCACATCTCCCACATCTCATTAAGCCACAAGTTATGGCAGAAAGTGAAAATAAATAGCCGCTCGGAAGACACGCTGTAAAGGTTATTGATGATATTGGCTTTCTCTGCATGTTTAATAAACTCCTTGTGCAAGAGATTGCACAGTAAATCAATGTTAGCCTTGCGAGAAGTATCAGGAGTGGAGCGCTGATAACTTTATCTCACCTCGAATAACTTTCCAAGAAAGAGCTCTCGGCTCACATCTGCTCGGCCACCACACACAATCCATCAAACATCCTGTTTGGGAGGAAAAGAAGGAGGAGGAGGAGGAGGAGGAGGAGGAAGAGGGAGTGGGATTGTGTTAGAGGGATAGGAGTCCACCCTTCCCTTTTCTCTAGAATACCTTGTATGCTTATAGATTTGTTTTTCCATAGCTCTCGATGAACGACTCGAAGAACTCGCATCATAATCCTGACATGAGTGTTCATGTAGTTTGTCATGACTGACATGTATAACAGCTGCCATGCAGTTCATACAATAACGTCTTTCATGAACATGGAACGCTAGCATAGACTTAGCATCAATTAGCATGTCATACATATATGCATGCATGTTGTCATGACTTCATATTTTTCTTCAGCTGGATAGAATCCTGACCACAGATACACTCTCGAAGGATAATATGATGGTGTTTACTTTTAAAACTAAAAGAGTTTAAAATTTCAGGTAAATTAGAAGAAAATGAGGCATGGTGGTTTAGCAAGTAGCATGTTTACCTCACAACTCTGGGGTTAGGGGTTGATTCCTGCCTCTGCTGTGTGTGTGCTTGTGCATGTGTGTTTGTGTGCGTGTATGTGTATGTGTGTATAAGTGTATGTGTGTGTATGCATGTGTTTGTGTGTCAGTCTGTGTGTGTATCCATGTGTATGTGTGTGTATGCGTGTCTATTTGTGTATGCATGTGTGTGTGTGTATGCGTGTATGTATATGTGTGTATGTGTGTGTATGTGTGTATGCGTGTGTGTATATGTGTGTATGCGTGTGTGTGTGTGTATGTGTGTGTATGCGTGTGTGTGTGTGTGTTCAAGATTCTTTGCTTTCACATTTTACCAAAATGTGTTGACTGTCATGTCTAAATTGTCCGTTGTGGTCTGTGATGACTCAGCACCGTGTCCAGGGCCCCTCACCTTGTACCCCACATCCCCTATGATAGACTCCAGCATCCCTGCAACCATATGTGTGATAAGTGCTACAGAAAAAGGTAGATGGATTTCTAGAGAATGATGTAGAATTGTACTCCAAACAGAAATATTTTAGAAAAAAAACACCACCCAAAAAAAACCGCCCAAAGTGAGGCCTTGTTTTAGAGTTGTGTTAAGATTAGAAAGTGATAGTTTCAGGTCGCATTAGAACCATGTGTGTAGATATGAGTGTGTGTAAGTGTGTGAGAGTGTGTCTGAGTTTGCAAAAGTGTGTGTGAAGGGGATATAAAAGTGTTGATGTCTTTGCAGCTTGTTCCCTGGCCCCATTCTGTTAAACACCCTCATGACGCACTCAGTGGTTAACAGTTCCCTGTACGTCTCAATTAAACAGCACTCCTTCATTAAAGCAAGAACTGCACTTGTGCTTTCTCTCTCTCTCTCTCTCTCTCTCTCTCTCTCTCTGTCTCTCTGTCTCTCTTTCTCTCTCAATAGAAGATTCTAATTCTAAATAGCATTTATGAGCTCTGAATGAGCCTGAGATAATCACATTTCAACCTGATATTTTACATTTATTTCATATCCACCACCCCAACGAACCCCACACTCACCCTTCTCACTCTTCCACCCCACTCACCATCTCATTCTCCCTCTACACTCACCATCTCACTCTCCCTCTACACTCACCCTTTCACTCTCCCTCCACACTCACCATCTCACCCTCCCTCTACACTCACCATTTCACTCTCCCTCCACACTCACCATCTCACTCTCCCTCTACACTCACCATTTCACTCTCCCTCCACACTCACCATCTCACCCTCCCTCTACACTCACCATTTCACTCTCCCTCCACACTCACCATCTCACCCTCCCTCTACACTCACCATTTCACTCTCCCTCCACACTCACCATCTCACTCTCCCTCTACACTCACCATTTCACTCTCCCTCCACACTCACCATCTCACTCTCCCTCTACACTCACCATTCCACTCTCCCTCCACACTCACCATCTCACCCTCCCTCTACACTCACCATTTCACTCTCCCTCCACACTCACCCTCTCACTCCTCCACCCCACTCACCATCTCAGTCTCCCACCCCACTCACCAGTAACCCACCCCCTCTCCATCCCTCTCCTCACCCTTTCACCCAGACACCACAACACACGTGGCTTCAATCAGATGTGTTGTGGTTTTGGGTCTCGGCCAAAGCCAGCTGTTACAAAGCAAAAAAGCGAGGGCTATTTTTCGAAAGACCTAATTGCATGTTTACCTTTTTTCAGACAGCCCACTTTATATTCTGTTAAAGCTAGAGTGCATCTGTGATTGTGACTCAGGTTTAGGTGTGATAAATAATCCCCTGAGACTTCAACTCGTTACACCGGTTACATGATCGGCCACGTCGAACCCTTTCAGTTGGTGCTAATCTGTAATCTTCCTTCTTCTTCCCATCTTGAAATAAAAACTGACCTTTAACTCAATGCACCTGCATGTAAACAAATCTGTTTTGTCAGGAGTTCCACTGACCGATCCAGCATCCTGAAACAATGTGTTCATGTGCAGAATGAATTAGCTATTTACTCAAGCTTGTTTTGGTACACTGGTGTTTGTCAGGCTTCCCTGTGCCTTACTGATATGCGGTTAAGCTGGGAAGGAAATGCACGCTTACTTTCACATGTAAAAAAAACTTCTGTTTGTGTGTGTGTGTGTGTGTGTGTGTGTGTAGACTTAATTCTTAGAAGGCAACCTTTAATAACTGTTTAAACTTTAAAAGCAGTTAGCTAGCCAGATTATGTCAGATTAGCTAGCCAATTAACATAGGTAGCTAAGAAGTTAACAATAAATTTTATTACTTTTATTATTTCATTACTACATGTCAGGAGAAAGTTTTCTGAGAGTTTGTAGAGTGATTTAAATGTTATGCTTTTTAAATAAATAAGTTACTTGACACACCAATCTAACTCATTTAAATTAAGCTAGCCAGCTTTGAGCAAACACAAATGAGATAAAATGTCTGCTATAATCACACAGATAAAAAAAAACATGGATGCTGTAGTTCTTATGTCATAGTAGCTTATTAAACCTATCTTCTAGATAAGGAACCTATTGATAAAGCAATTAATAAAGTTAATTTTCAGTTTTCAATTCACAGTTTATGAGGAATAATTATGTATCTATCAAATTTACTGAAGCCAGCTAGCTAACTCAGATAGCATTAGCTAGCTAGCTATGATTATACAATTATATGATGCTTCGTCATTTGTAAATGTACGTTGTAATAATTGTATAAGCTGGCTAATGCTAGGTGAGCTAATTACATGGCTAAGGTAACTTGTTAGTCAAGTAGCAAAAGTTAGATGAATGTTAGGAGAAACTTTTCGCTGAATTTCTAATAAATAGTTTGTTTAAGAAAGCTAGCTAACTCTGATGTTAACTTACTAGCTAGTTAACTTGAATGCTGTATTACACAATTCTCTAATTAACTGAGTTAGCTAGTTATATAGTTAAGCAGCTAAGAGTAAAGTTAGGTTAAAATTTGTGTGTGTGTGTGTGTGTGTGTGTGTGTGTGTGTGTGTGTGTGGATTTAAGTTTAGTATAAGTTGCTCAAAACAATTAGCACTTTGGTATTTGCTTTGCTACAGTATGATGAGTTCTTTTTTTAGTTATGCTGTTTTACTTGTGTGTATCTATATTAAAAACAGAACAGTGTGAGCCTGTGTTTGGAATTTCATTTGGTACACCTTGTGCAACTATAAGTTCTTCATGTACCAAGAAAGAATGCTAATGACTATTGGGTAAATGTAGCGTGTAAAGGCAGAACATTAGCAGATTAGTAAAAGTGTAGTTGAAGTCAGTGTGCTCACATCTCCTCTAACAAGCCTAACGTGAACTTCATGATCCTTTTGTTAAGCAAATAAATATACAGAGCAGGTTTACAGTTGTCTCTGTATGTGTGTGTGGGAGAGAGAGAGAGAGAGAGAGAGAGAGAGAGAGAGAGAGAGAACATGTTCTTGCAGGTTCCTCTGACTGATCCTAATGCCAAGAGTCTCACCATGGTAAATCGTGACATGCAGCAAACCTAACATCCCTAACAACCCTAACAACCCTAATATCCCTAAAAACCCTAACCTTCCTAACAACCCTAACAACCATAATATCCCTAAAAACCCTAACATTCCTAACAACCCTAACAACCATAATATCCCTAAAAACCCTAACATTCCTAACAACCCTAACAACCATAATATCCCTAAAAACCCTAACATTCCTAACAACCCTAATATCCCTAAAAACCCTAACATTCCTAACAACCCTAACAACCATAATATCCCTAAAAACCCTAACATTCCTAACAACCCTAATATCCCTAAAAACCCTAACATTCCTAGCAACCCTAACATCCCTAACAACCCTAATATCCCTAACAACCCTAACGTTCCTAACAACCCTAACATCCCTAACAACCCTAATATCCCTAAAAACCCTAACATTCCTAACAACCCTAACAACCCTAATATCCCTAAAAACCCTAACATTCCTAACAACCCTAACAACCATAATATCCCTAAAAACCCTAACATTCCTAACAACCCTAATATCCCTAAAAACCCTAACATCCCTAAAAACCCTAACAACCTTAACATCCATAATATACCTAACAACCCTAACATCACTAAAAACCCTAACAACCCTACCATCCCTAACAACCCTAACATCCCTAAAAACCTTAACAACCCTAACATCACTAAAAACCTTAACAAGCCAGACATTACTAACAACCCTAACATACCTAACATCTCTAACATCCCTAAAAACCACAACCCTAACATCCCTAAAAACCCTAACAACCCTAACAACCCTGACATTCCTAACAACACTAACAACTCTAGCATCCCTAACAAACCTAACATCCCTAAAAACCATAACAACACTAACAACCCTAACATCCCTAAAAACCATAACAACACTAACAACCCTAACATCCCTAAAAACCCTAACATTCCTAACAACCCTAACACCCATAATGCTAACATCCCTAAAAACCCTAACATCCCTAACAACCCTTACAACCCTAAAATTCCTAACATCTCTAACAACTCATTTCATCATAAGAAAGGGAAAATATGCAATCTGAAATACACACACACACACACACACACACAAAGGCAGACCTTTAGTCTGTTATAATCTGTTTGATTCCTGTTTTTTTTTCATGTGTATATTATATTGTGAATCTGTATATTATCTGAAGGAAAGCCCATGGAGTAAAGTGTACATTGTGTGCTAATTGTACAAGTTAACTGAGGAACACAAAGTTTTGCTTACTCAGATAATGAATATCCTGTTTGTCTAGAAAGAATCGACAGTAATTACTTCTGAGTACATATCAGTGGATACATACACACTCACAATCATGTGCACACAGACTCACACAAACATGCGCAGACACACACGCACTGACAGACACACACATACACACTCACACAAATGTGTGTACACACACTCACACAAACATGCACAGACACTCATACTCACAAACACGCACACACGCACTCACACACGCACACACACTCAGACTTACACACAAACACACACTCGCTCAAACATGCTCACATACACACTCACTGTACACTCACACAAACACACACTCACACTTAAACAATCATGTGCACACTCAATTTAACAGACACAAACAAACATGCGTGCACACACTCACTCACTCAAACATGTGCGCACACACTCACACAAACACAAAAAACAACTAAAACCATGACAAATCATATCATATGTGTTTTCACCTTTAATGTGATATATACACAATATATGAAATAAATCAAACACAGAGTTGCTTTAGTTTTCTCCTTATTTATTTGAAATTGTGATTAATCTTGGATAAAACTGACATTTGGAGCTGATTATATAAATACTATATACACAACTTTGAATTTTAAGATCCATTTATTACTCAAACACATAGCAGTTAGTCAGAAAATGATATTGGTGTACCACAGAGCTCGGCAAGTGGTCCAGTTTTGTTCCTCCCATATGTGCTGCTACTAGTTCTGATTAGAAAGCAGCATGTGGTCTATGTTCAAAGCTTTGTAGATGATTCACAGCTGTACGTATGTGTGGTGTAAATTATGTCAAGGTCTGAAATAAACTGGCAGTCTGTCTGTCTGAAAGGTTTGGTGTGGCTTTGGGATTTGTGCATTGGGTTTGGGATTTGCGCATTGATATTCACAATTGTGTGACAAAATAAATAAATAAAAAAGAAATATAAGCATATATATAATATATAAATATCCATGTTATTTTTTTTGTGCCTTTTTTTTCATAAATTCCTAATTATGCGGCACGTAACAATTCTTTTCATTTTTTCTTGAAATTTATACAGAAGGTCTTGGGTTATTTTGAAAAATTCCTAAGAATTTTGCTTTATTTTATGTTCACTCACTCTCACTCATTTTCTACCGCTTATACGAACTACCTCGGGTCACGGGGAGCCTGCGCCTATCTCAGGCGTCATTGGGCATCAAGGCAGGATACACCCTGGACGGAGTGCCAACCCATCGCAGGGCACACACACACTCTCATTCACTCACGCAATCACACACTACGGACAATTTTCCAGAGATACCAATCAACCTACCATGCATGTCTTTGGACCGGGGGAGGAAACCGGAGTACCCGGAGGAAACCCCCGAGGCACGGGGAGAACATGCAAACTCCACACACACAAGGCGGAGGCGGGAATCGACCCCCCAACCCTGGAGGTGTGAGGCGAACGTGCTAACCACTAAGCCACCATGCCCCCCTATTTTATGTTAATTTCTGTGTAATTTAAAATGTTACAGCATTTTTAATCTCTTATATTTATTTATTGATGTTTTTATAGGCTTTTTTTATAGCCTCTTGACTCGATTAAATATTAGCTTGGTTCTTGCTTCTAAAAAAATAAACAGCTCCAGAGCTCCAGTTAATAACCAAATATTATTTTAGTATTGTACATTTCAATAATTTGCCTAATATTTGACTTATTGCAATTTTTTTGTAAATTAAATCTAGTCTTTTTTATTTATTTGCATTTATAGTCTGCAAAAATTGCTCTGTTAGGTCAAATTCTTGAGTGTAAACACAGAGGTGTATAAAGTTTGGGCTTTTTGAATTTTAGACAGTTTATAATAAACACCTCCAGATGATATCATCGTTTAAAACTGTGCCAGAGCAAGTGCAACAAGACACAAATTGAAGAAAGTGTCCGATTTCATGATGTCTGGCCCTGATGTCTGTGCTCAAAGCTGTGAAAGTGAAAGTGCAACACGTGGGCCTGTTCTTCTGCACGCTCCCCATGTGCTCACAGCCTACAGAGTCCCTACAAACCCTAAAAATAAACACTCTCTGCAGATTGTAGAATTACATGGTAGAAACAAGGATATGAGTGAGTGGTGTAACGTGATGCCTCTTTTGATGTGTGTGTGTGTGTGTGCGTGTACATATGTGTGTGTGTGAAAGAGAAAGTGTGTGTATAATTGTGTGTGTGAGAGAGCCTATGTTTTTTTAGTGTATTTGTGTGTGTTTGTGTATGTGTGTGTATGAGAGAAAGAGAGAGAGAAACCTGTGTCAGCAGGTATGTGTGTGTGTGTGTGTCTGTGTGTGTCTGTGTGTGTGTGTGAGTGAGAGATAGAGATAGAGAGACAGAGAGAGCATATGTGTGTGTGTATAATTGTGTGTGATTGTGTGTGTGTGTGTGTGTGTGTGTGTGTGTGTGTGTGTGATGTGAGTGAATTGTGTGTGTGAGAAAGCCTAAATATGTAAGTGTATTTGTGTGCGTGTGTGTATGTGTGTGAATGTTTTTGTGTGTGTGAGTGTATTTGTGTGTGTGTGTGTGTGAGAGAGAGAGAGAGAGAGAGAGAGAGAGAGAGAAGATCCTGGGCACAGCACAGTAGTATTGTGTAATTAAAACCGTCTGCTCCACCAGGCTGCACTTGTTATTATAAATGCTTAAGCCTTTAAAGCAATGACTAAAATAGACATTCATCATTGGACTGTGAGAAAAAAGTCTTTCTTCACACTGCTTTTCAGGAACACCGAAGGTTTTGTCTCTATAATAAGTGCAGTACTATGACCTGAATGTGGGTCTGAGAGAGATCTCGAACATGCAGCAACGTCTGATCTTTACAACACGCTTCCCTGAGGCTGATGTGTAGAGCTGAAAGGTGAAATCCATTAGATCAGATCCGAGATTAGACAGAAGGAATTAATATTGAGCTCATGTTCATTACACATCCTTGGCAAAGTGTGTGCTGAAATTCTACGACTGAACTCCAGCTGGTCTGTTAATGCTAACAAGGCTTTAGTGAGGTTTATGGAGTTCAATTAACATTATTACAAATCTATTGTGTAACTATGTCCAGGATTAGGCAGCTTGCTAGCATGAATCGGTAACTGTAACGAGAAATTGACTGACATTTCATCCTCGATGTTATAACAGGAACCACCTTGATTTGTGGGGTGAAAACGATACCCCTACTTTACTAATACCCCTGTTGTTGCCGGTAGATACGACTGGCTCATTTCTACATGGCAAAGATAACTTACTCAGGGTTCCCACGCATCCTGGAAAACCTGGAAATCCTGGAAAATGAATGACCAATGTTCCAGTCCTGGAAAACACATGGAAAATGAGAGAAAACATAAATTGTCCTGGAAAAAATCTTGTTGTCCTGGAAAATTATTATTTTTAAATGTTCTTGATCATTTAAAGAACAGTTTACAAACTGGTCGAAACAATTAACGTTAGTAACAGAAAGCGCTCTGTTCAGGGACGCTGAGTTTTGACGGATTTTTTGTTATGCTGTCTAATCTCGCTGCGACGGATGACGCTGTACTTGTGTTAAGCAGGTTATATTAACCTTGTTAATCTGAATATCATGTGCAAGGGGAATGCACAGCAAACTAAAGCATGCATGACGGCATTGGCCTGAGAAAGGAAAGGGTATTAATATGTGCGGTCTTTTTATTTTATAAATGTTGAAATTTCATTCACATGACAAATTGTCTTTAAAAGTATAGTTAAGTAATAGGCATAAAGTGTACGTTGTTTTTAAGACTTCTGGAGAGAAGAACATATTACTTTAGGCCGTGAATCTGTGATCCTTGTCTTTTTTTTGCTAGATTTGAAATGTCCTGGAAAAGTCCTGGAAAATGATCTCTGAAAAAGAGTGGGAACCCTGCTTACTTCGCGATGATAGCAAATGATAACAGTTCAGAAAGCTTCGGTTTTACATTTGACCAACACTTTTATCCAAAACAGACTACGAATGATGCACCAACCTGCCGGCCACTGGCCAGCACTTGGGTTTACTGCTTGATCAATTCATCGCACAGGTCCATTGTATTGATTGTATCTTGATTCCTACAAAAATTCCTCCTTGTTAATAAATTAAAAAAGAATCTTCTACAGTTCTAAACAAAATCAAGCCCAAGAAGACTAAAAGGTTTATTATGCTTCGAAATATGCACTGTTAAAATATGTTTGCTCGGCTCAAACTTCCCAGGCTTAAAATGTAATTATATTTTTGGAAGACTCTCAAAAATGTCAAAAATTCTACATTTAATAAGTGCGTTCGTATTAGGCATTGATGATAAAGTAAACATGTGTAGGAGGCAGCATGCTTGGAGTTGTCCTCAGATGTCATTAGCTGAGTTATTTTATTGAAGTGGTGGTGTATTTGACGTTAAATGAAAGGGGCTGAGGGAATGTGCACCGGGTGCGAATGGACGGTGTGTGTAGAAAGAGCTCATTCAGAACTCAGGTCAGCCTCAATGCCTTCGTTTGTCCCTGAGTGTAAACAGTGATGCTGGAATTCCTCTAATGTGGTGGTGCAGGAGTTCATGCCTTCGCTTCATCGCCGTGTCCGACTCGGACCATCCAGAGGCTCGGCGTTTCGAATTCACAGAGAAAAGCCTGAGAAGATGAATGCATGCTCTCAAAGGCTATTCAAAACGCGTTGGTAAATTTCACCAAAAGAGGCACAAATGGTAAAAAAAAAAATAAAAAAAAGGAAGGAAAACATTTGTAATAAATCATCTCACAGTGGAATGAGTCCAGGGGTTTGTGTCGATTTTGTGAAATATTTTTTTAGATGATATTTTGTATTGAATAAATTCATTAAGAACTCAGGATCGAGAAAGAAATGTTCAGCATCCACTAAAGTGTGATAAACATGTAATTAAAATAATAACATGTCAATAATGGCATGATAAATCAATATAATGTATATGTGCTTCACTCACGCTTCATTATTATTATTATTATTATTATTATTATTATTATTATTATTATACACCCTTGATAAGAGATGAATGGTATAAATGTCTGAGGTTAATTGAGGAACAAGAGCCAGCTGTTCATGGAGTCCAGTGTGTTTGAGGAAAAACAGCCCCACAACATCACAGATCCACTTAGCTAGATTCACCTAAGTACGAAAATAAATTAATTAACCACAAAGATTTTTTTTTACACAGCCTGTTATTTATTTTTTTTTTTTAATATTTTCAACACAAAGCGAGTCCAAAGGAAAAATAGATATATGCACTTCTCCATAGCAATGAATCTCTATAACCAAAACAAAAAAAAAAAGCTTTGTTTATTCTTTCTCCGGCAAGAGGATTCCCATGCTGAGGCAGGCGTGTCAGAAATGTTTTCTTGACACATTAACATACCTGTAAACGTTCTCATTGTTCGGTTGTTGAATGGTCTTCTCCTTGAACATTTCAGCTGTTCCCACATGTGAGCTGCCAGACACAGGTATGCTGATTTAATCACTTGACAAGGAACACACCCGTCACAACCCAGAACATTTTTGGAAGTCGTGTTTACGCATTCGACAACGTACAGTACAGATTCCTCCACCTACAGAGTGTGACCTAAAAGGACCTGTGATCTAGCATTAGCACACATCTTGGAGAACATGGATGGATTAAAGAACACCGGACATGATGTGAAATTCAATTTGTACCACATCACATGCTGGGGGAAATTAAAAATATTTTGAGCCAGGTAGTTCTTCCCAAAAATTTTAATTCATTATCCCAAAACTCCTTTAAATCCAAGGTTCAATGAGCAGATGATTTACAATATTACTGAAAAATAAGCTGGAGGTTTTCTAAAATACAGAGTTGATTTATTCCTGTTGTGCTGCTCCTTTAATCTTAAAGACTGTCTGATGCCCATCTCAGTTCTCTTATCCAGAGGTGGGAGTAAGTCACGCATGTGCAAGTCACAAGAAAGTCTCAAGTCATGAATGTCAAGTCAAAGTCAAGTCGAGTCTCAAATTTGCGACTTAAGTCTGACTCGAGTCAGGTCATATGACTTGAGTCCCCATCTCTGCTCTTATCTGGTCAAACTCTACATTCTCTTAATACTACGTTTGATATCTTTTTACAGCAGGAATTTGTAGAAGGGTAATGATTTATACGTCCGATGTCTGATATCGAGCAGACGAAGTCGCTTTCTTTCAATGATTGACACTTCCTGTTGAACATCTGACTTTTGGTAAATTCTAAAGATATTATTGGGGTGGATGCGTAGGACCTGAATACAATATAGGTTTCCTATTTTAGATCTTAAAACAGCTTTACACATAGTCCAGAAATCAGATTTCAGTTATATTGACCTGAGACAGACCTGCAGGTCAATTTTATTAACATCTATTTATAATATACAATTAATTGTTTGTGGACTCCTGACCATCCCACTCATGTGAGCTTGTAGATCATCCAATTTTATATATGAAGGCTTTGGCAGATGTTAAAGCTGGCTGTAAGGATGTGTGTTCATTCAACTATAGGAGCATTAGTGAGATCAAATCCTGATTTTGGGATGTTGAAGAAACCCCAGCTCCAGTTCATCCCAAAGGTGTTCAGTGGGGTCAAGTCGGCGTCATGGCTCTGTGTTGGACATTCGAGCCGTTCCTTCACTCCAACCTTAACACACCATGTCTTCATGGAGCTCAGGGGCTTTGTGCACATCTGCATTATCATGGCTTACAGACATCAATTCTTAGGTTCTCGGTCCCCTGACTCTTTGATCCAAGCTGTTCACGCCGACTCCATTTCATCACATTTGGCCAGACTTGCTTCCATAAGGCGAGAGTACAGTATATAATCACAATTCTAGCTGAGTAGATAAACACACACCTAGCTATGACATAAACCGTCCTCAGAATTGAGTCATGCTGTGCACAAACACACCAAAGGCCATGAAGTAAACCATTAGCAAAATGTATGTTTCCATAGAGTTGAATCATATCTGATCTTATGTACTGTATAGATGTTAATTAGAAAGAAATGTTTTTTTATGCTACATGGAGTTTAGTGAATTGTCTGTTTGTTCCCTGAGCCTTTCAGCTCCGCATGTAGCCTTAAGAGCTCACTGTGAATCTCTTCTTGAGCAACGCAGCTATTGTGCCGCTCTGAGCTCCTACTGTGCCGTTGCGAAAGAATATGTTACAACCTGCTTCCTCGAGTAAACAAACTACACATGAGCCTGAGAGAGGGAGGATTTTAAAGAATGACTTCTTGATCTGCCTTCCCAGGGTATGGCAATATATAGCAGCCAATAGAAACGGCCCACGGAGGAATGAAGGGGGTGACTGTGGTTTATTACAGGTATGCGCTATAGCAAACACTGCAACTGATGATTCATCTAAGCTCTGCTTATCCGTGTGCTGCAACCTGCTTTTAAAAGGATTCGTGTCTTTATAAGTATGTTTTTATGCCTCCATATTTCAGCACGAACACTTTCAGCCTGATCCCATCCTTCTTTTTTTCTCGTAAATGCCTTGGATGTTGTAATTTGTTCAGGTTTACTTTTTACAAGCTAACAAAAAAACGATTGTAAATAGAGAGTTTGTGCTAAGGAGCCGCTTCCTTGTTTAAGAAAAGATGGATGTAAAATGTAAAATATAGGCTGGAGATGGAATGTAACCCCAAATTATATCATCTGACCACTTTAGGTATGGTGTTTGAGTTCAAATCTTGCTGGGGTTGCAGTTTTTTAGGAGTCGTCATGAAGGGGACACGCAGGTCCAATACATGGTTCTACCACAAGCCTTGACATAAGCATTTCAGACTTTCTAGTCAAAAGCCTCACTCTGTGAAGTTAGATCTATTAACACACCAGTTTCTGGGCCACATCAAATGCTACAGTCTGTTGTGAATGCCACGTACTACTCTTTTTGAACTGCCTTTGTTTTTGGTTCGTGGTTTTTCTTTGTTCTAGATCTTGGTTGCATTGCTGAAATCGGACCTAGCTACAGCACACTTTCTCTCGTCGATAACAGACCACATTTTAGAGCTTCCCGTTTCTTCCCCTTCCTCCCAGTGCCATAGTTCTTGCACTGGGTTTCGGTTTGTATTGTTTAGGATGTCCATCAACGTCTAAAATCACGTTAATTGTAGGGAGGAGTGGGTTCAGTATGCTGTAATTTAAAAGGAATATGTGCCTTATTTAGAAAGAAATCGTGGTTAGGGGGCAAATGTACAGAAAAGGCAGGAATTTGGCCACTGATTGGCTACGTTTGTGCGAAGAACTAGGGCCTTTCCACTGGTCATGACCGTGGCCTGTGATGTGGCTGACCGCACGGGGACAATGTGGGCCCGATGCTGGCCTGATGATGGGTTGTGATGTGTTCTCTGACCCAGACCATAATGCACGACTTTTGCCAGCCGGAAGAAAATTATAGCCCTCACAGGAATGTTGCAGTTGTTATTATTTTTCCGTATTATAAGACACAGGGTGAGAGAGAGAGAGAGAGAGAGAGAGAGAGAGAGAGAGAGAGAGAGAGAGAGAGAGAGACGTTCTTGCGGCCCTGGAAAACAAGACGTGTTTTAAAAAGTGTCCGAAGGAAATGTTCTCTAGGGAAAATTGCTGAGACTGACAGAAAAGGGGAAGGCCAAGGCACAGGATGGGTTGATTTCCCTCAAAGTGGCTTTAAGTACACTTGCTCTAGTGCTCAATGAAAGATACAATCCAGACATGGAATCAAAACTTAAACTGAAAAACTGCTAAAAGTGCCAAAGAAATTTAACACAATGGTTTAAAGAGCGATTCCACGATTGGGTACAATTTGTGTCCCAGTAATTTACAAATTTACAATTTAGGAAAGACATTTTAAAGACAGGTTAAATGTCCTTTGTATTAACTTCCATCACTTAGAAAACAGCACGTCTGTCTATTATAGTCCACTACACGTTACCTCGAAATGTAATCATTAAAATATGTTTAATACCTCATATTTTTTCCACAAGTCATCCATTCTACAGTAGTTTATAAACAATGTACCCAGAACATTGACTCAACCCTGTTACATGAACATATTTACCTCTATTCAACTTTTTAGATTCAATTCTGATGAATGATTTTTTTAAATCAAGTGTCACAAGAGTTCAGTGTTACTGTACTCCACTGCCCTGGCTTCCTGAAGCTCACAGTATTATATTTTACACCTTGCTGCCTGTCTCCAAAGACAAAAATGCTCCAAATAAACTTCCCGTATTGGTGAAAGCATTGGTGAAATCCTGAACAATACCTCATGTACACCTTGGCTTGATTTCCTTAGCTGTCTTTAAACAAAGCTGAAAAAACAAAGATCCCCCTATGGAAAAATGGAAGAAGTTGACATCCTGTATACAATCACTGTCCATGTTTTACGAAGACCTACACGTCTGCTGATCCGTATCATTATTAATATCCTGTTCTATCCTATTTCATGTAAAGGTGAAATTTAAATATATATCAACGGCAAAGTTAGCAAAAGCTCAAATATCCCACTCTGTTTAGGATGAACTTTGTGCTCCAACATGTTTTGGGAATCCCACCGTTAATTCGAACGGATTTCCGAACGTTATTCAATTTGTATAAATGGGTTCAAGTTACTGCTTTACAGCATACAGTAGTTTCAATGAGTATTCCACTCTTAAATAATAATAATAAAAAAAGTCTTCTAAAATACACAGATGTGTTGGAGCCCGAATGTTAGACTGACTTCATAAAACCTCTGTATATAATCTTGAACTACTCTTGGACTGGGGCGCTGAGATAAATAAATTTAATAGGAGCCGCATGAGCTAAATGTTCTGACCACGAAGGTCGAGAGTGAGAGTGAGTCTGGTTTGGCCAGGATTAAACTTCACATCTGGAGAAATAACTAAGACCATACACCAGTTCTCTCTCTCTCTCTTTCTATTTCTCTCTGTGTTTATTTTTCTATCTATCTGTCTTTCTTTCTGGGCTCTCTGGTTGCCAGAAATGCTTTCACAGAAGACTGTGGCAGGTGCCTTTGACTAGTTCTCCAGTCCAATTTAAAGTCATGACACTGAGGGAACCCTGGGATTTAGGTGTCACATTAGGAAAGGGATCTTCTTGGCTCTAGACATTCAGTCAGCCAGAGGGGCTTTTTGTGGTCTTTTCAGCCTTAAAGGCCTGATGAGAGATAATGATCAGAGCAATCTGTGCTGGCTTTAATTGGGTCACTGCTCGAGGGGGTCTAAAAGGCTGTGAAGTGAAGTCACTGATATCATCTGATTTACAGGATCAAAGCTGAAGCTGTGGCCTGGGGGACGAACCGATGACACCCGCTTTGTGATCTTCGGCTGGCGTCGTCTATCGGGAAACCTGACAAATTCAAGAAAATTAATGGGATTGTCCTGTAGGTCCAGAGGCTACTCACGGTGGTCAGATGAAACCGTATAATAGCAACTTTAGTCCTGTGAGTGCGGGTTAGAAATTAACCTTCACTAGTCATGTTGTTTACATTCTGGACAAAATGGTGTTTATAGTGCTGTGACTTTTTACAGTCTTCAGTGCAACATGTACTGTATGTAATAAAAAAGTTCAAAATGGCCTGAAGGTCAAACAATTCCCAACTTTCTAGCTGATCCGTAGCTGGTTAATGAAAGTAACATCATTTGCTTCATGCAGCATGGTCACATATTTGTTCCTGTACATTACTGAAGTCGTGGAACAAGACACGAAGTTTAAAGCAGGTTTAGGGGCAAGAATCAGCATATTTTAACTTTTCTTTGTTCAGAATTCATATGACTAATGTTTGCTCAAGTTTTACTGACTTCTCAGATCTTCTCAAGATCAGGTTGGTTTTCACTGAAGACTGGGTATGAACTGTTGTGAGACTTGCTTGCTTCAGTGTGATGCCTTGTGATCATCTGAGCACCTGTACAGCTAGCCTACCATGACACAGCAGGAAATAAACCTGTGTAGAAAAGAGGGAGTGTGGCTGGCTCAGTGCCTGCTGATTAATAATGGATCAATATTGGCTTTTATTATAAATAATGGCACTAACTGGTACCAGCGTCAGGGAGTGTCAGCAAATATTGGCCTTTTACCCACTGCGCAATACTGCTTTACCATTCCTGAACCATGAATAAGCTAATTATAGCCCTTAACTCAGGTTTTCCTTCTTAAATGTATTGGATCGTCCATTTTCCAACAGATTTTAGTCTGAATTTCCACCCAGTTCATTGCAAAGGTGCACTGGATAGTGTAAATTGTTATTATTAATCTACTGGCTATAATAACTTGCTTGATAGCATTAAAATGATAGAAATGGAAATTTCCCTGCCTTAATGACTAGTTTTTATAATGGGGATCCCAAGCTACGATACGGTCAGGGTCGTGAATAGAACATGCAATCGTCAGTTTTTACAAACGAATATTAAGAGAAGGCTTGATCTCTGGCAGTGGAAATGATCTTTTTTTTTCACCTAAGCAACAAAACTCTGTCAGGATTGCGCAACAAAGCAGAAGCATTTCCCAAAAGGAAATTTACCCTGATTGACAAACCAATTTTGTGAGCGTGAGCCTCTAAAGTTAACAGGTTTCTCCAGCAGGTTTTTTTCCTGTTTCGACTCTTCTATAGAGATGTTTTCTGACACTCCTGCAGTGCCATTGTTGTTCAGTTACCGGTAAGTTTCCTGACACCAAATGATAGTAATATGATCAAAAAGGAAGCAGTGAGTCCATGTAAAATTGAGGATAATAGCAAAAATGTAGCGGTGTAGCGGTTCACCATCATTTATCCGGTCAGCTTCCTGTGTGTGGAAACAGGAAGCTCAGTTGACCCCGAATATTGCTGGACACACCTTCAGGGCCTACACACCTCTTATCTGTTTCAACAAGTATTCATTAGTCACTCAGTTTTATTTGGCTCATTTGAACTTTTACAGAATGCCAGCGATTCAATATAAAAGGTTTGCATTGTAGTGAGAGCGAGCAGGCGGGCGTGTTGATCAAAAGCTGCAGTTTTAGAGAAATTGTTTGGTTTGCTGTACAGGTTTAAAGGCGTGCTTATCATTAAAATATTGGGCCTATGAGTATAGGTGTGAACTGAACTTGAGTAAACGTCAAACAGTGAGATTAAGTAGAAGCAAGCAGCGGTGATAAGATTGAAGATCAGCGTGACGTGAACACCTTTGCTATTTTACGCTGCTCAGGGTACGTTATAGACCTGCCGTTTATTAATTAACATTAATGCCCCTTGAATGCCAGGAGCACCTCTGGATAAGAGTTATGATTAGGATTTCAACAATGAAACATGCAACAGTCTGAATCTCTTGAAAAAAATGTAAAAAAAAAAGTCTCCCTGTGACACTCAGAATCTCTCCAGATGACTGCAGAGCACTTCCATGCTGCCACAGTTTTACACGCTATACCCTTCCCTTATAAATAAGACTCTTTTTTTAAGTGAGCAGACCCCAGGATGGAGGTGCCTGATTATAAATAGCCTTTTTTGTGGTATCTATTTAAAGAGATCCTCCTGATGTGGCTTGCTATTTTCCTATTTTCTCTTCACCCTTGAATTTTTCCTGACCAGAGAAATATCTGTTACCCCTCGACGCTCCTCGACCGACCTCTCAAACGTAATTACCCCCGTTCCGTGCAAATCATCTATAGATTACTAGTTTCTTTGTGTGCTATCATAACAGCACCGAATGAATGAGAGAAGGAGGGGTGTCATGAGCAATGCCCCTACTCTTGCCAAAACCCCATCAAATGAGAGGCCTGTGGCTGCTGGGGATATTTTTTGCCGGGCTTCGGGGGCTTGTGGCACACAAGCGGCACATGGCTGTGATGGAGAGTGGTCGCTAGTGAAACGCAGAGCTCCAATTATGGCAGTAGTACACATGTCGCTCAGGCGGTTATAACTCTGCTGTCTTGTGGTGGAGGAATTCATGGGGAGGGTTTATAAAGGAAATAGATGGAGCGAGGGGTTGAAGTGAGACAGACAACCCAAGAGACATCAGTGAGAGGGAATACGTTAGTTATAGGTTGTATTTTTATAGGACGTGGTCTGTTTGTTTTACAGCCTTTAACCAGCAGTCAAGCGTCACATATACAATCACACAAAAAACGATGGTCAGACGCAACATCTTTAAGCCAGAACAAGGTCTAATCTAGTCGCCGTTAAGAGCCCACAATGTCTCCGGTGTCATGGTATGCAGTCATGAATGTCATGCAAAAACAATGCTGAGTGGAAAACACCTTCAAAGCTCCTTTCACACCAAAATGGGCCTTTTATTCGTTTAACAGTTTAACATGGTGTGTTATGATCTGACCTAATATTTACACCAAAGACAGGTGTACACTTGCTTTAACAGTAGAATGTCAAAGACAAATCGGACAAATCGCTATCACATGACCAGTGTTGTAATGTAACGGAGTATAAATACTTCGTTACTGTACTTAAGTAGAAATGTCACGTATCTGTACTTTACTTCGCTATTTAAATTTACGTCAACTTTCACTTTTACTCCACTACATTTCCTAGATAAAATGTATACTTTTACTCCGCTATATTTCCACTAAGCATCTTCGTTACTCGTTATTACAAAATAAAATCAGAAGAAATGTGTGCGACTGCAATAAGGGAGGTTTAGTGAATCACTGCTCCTAGATTGTATTACGCGCTCTATGGAGAAGCTATCTATAACGTTAATCGGCGGAAAGCCGCAAAGACGGCAACCAAAAGCAGTGAAATGTCACTATTCTTATTACCAGAGTTTAACAATCCATTCAATACTAAATAAAAATAACATTTATTGATTTGGTCTTTGTCTTGTGAATATTTTTTTATTAATGACTGCATTCATTGGACACACTGTTTGTAGAGAATGCACACATACATGAACTGATTTGATTTGAGACTGACATCATTACATCATGCATAAAATCTTGGTGTCCACTTTTGCCATTTAATAACACCATAACTTTTGGCTTACTATGTAGTCATATAATATATAATATAAAATTCTTCTTGTTTTAAATTCTCACTGAGGGCTAAAAACCCCCTAAAGATGAAATCCTAGAACCGTCCCTGATCTTATGCCTACAGAAAATCACTGAAATTTTACTTTTTACTTTTACTTCAAATACTTAAGTACATTAAATATCAGAAAATGACTTTTGATACTTAAGTACAGTAAATATCAGATACTTTAAGACTTTTACTTGAGTAATATTCTAAAAGGTAACTTTCACTTCTACCAAAGTCTTTTTCAAGTACGATACTTGTACTTTTACTCAAGTATTGCTTTCTAGTACTTTATACAACACTGCACATGACCCACCAGTTTATTAGTCTAGATCAGTTGTCAGCTGGTGGAATGTCTTTCGTCTGATCAAACGGAGCAGATCGGATCTACGTAGGTAACAAACAAACTTTCTCTAGTTTTCTCCAGATTTTCCTAAATATGAACCGATGTGGTCTCTGAGTCAGATCTTCTACTGCAGTTCATCCAATCACATTTTTTTTGTTTTGTTGTTTTTTTTTTTTGTTGTTGTTTTTTTTAATAAATGATGTAGCTCATTTAGAAAGGAAAGAAAGAGTCTTCAGAACATATATGACTTGTTAAAACCAAAACTGACAACAAAAACAGATGAATGGACAGAGAAGTATTCGTTTGTTCTCCGCTTCAGCTTCGTGATGTTAGTCATGTTTTAGTGGTAACATGAAGCATCAGTGAGAAACAAAAAACATGACCAGTTCGTCTCATTTATAGCCAAAATCTGATCATTAACATTTAACATTAGTCACTTTTCTGGACCTTTCTAAGAAAAGGAATTTTTAAGTCCTTTAAGCAATTGCTTGTTACAGTTTGTCATCATCATCATCATCATCATATTATTATTATTATTATTATTATTATTATTATTATTTTCAATATTATTACTGTATGGGGGCACGGTGGCTTAGTGGTTAGCACGTTCGCCTCACACCTCCAGGGTTGGGGGTTCGATTCCCGCCTCCACCTTGTGTGTGTGGAGTTTGCATGTTCTCCCCGTGCCTCGGGGGTTTCCTCCGGGTACTCCGGTTTCCTCCCCTGGTCCAAAGACATGCACGGTAGGTTGATTGGCATCTCTGGAAAATTGTCCCTAGTGTGTGATTGCGTGAGTGAATGAGAGTGTTTGTGTGCCCTGCGATGAGTTGGCACTCCGTCCAGGGTGTATCCTGCCTTGATGCCCGATGACGCCTGAGATAGGCACAGGCTCCCCGTGACCCGAGGTAGTTCGGATAAGCGGTAGAAAATGAATGAATGAATTATTACTGTAAACCTTCATGAAGAACAAGTGATTAAAACGCTGTGTGTGTGTTTGTTCAAAATTGACTTTGTGCAGCCTTTTGGTCAGTCGATTCTCCAAAGATTTCAACAAACTCATAAAAATCTGATAAACATACAGAAAAATACATAAAGTCAATGGATATTAGAGATGAGGTGAATCTTCAAAATTCCTCTGTTGTTCATGCAGGGATAAAAACCAACCTGCTCAAAGAGAAGACACACACAGGTGTATTGGTTCTGTTTAAGTCTTTAGTGCCCAGCGGTGGTGGGTTTATTAGACTTATACAAGGCACTCGGTGACTGCAAGAAAGAGTCCCGTCTAAGGAGCTGGGAGACATTTTCAGTTGTCGAAGAGGAAAAGGTCAACTCCTAATTTCAGAACAGATATTTTGTTTCCCACAGCGATTTGGCAAAAGCAGAGCCTTTGTTGTACGTTCAGAATCGGACGTCGGTTAGAATCCATGTACACTTGTCTCTCTTTGTTCCAAACTAAGCCTGCTGATTGGCTGCTCGTAAGAGAGCAGGTTGGCAGCGTCAGATGTGCTGCATGTAAAATTAGTAGCTTCGTAGTGGTTAATTTACTTTGATTTAGTTCTAAAAAATAAATCCACGTGGTACCTTTGAAATACCCTCATGCACCACCAAAGGCAGAGTGACCGCATGGGTACAGTAACAACAGTCCAAAGAAATGACTCACTTCTGGAAATCCAAATAAATCCAAGACCATGAGTGTGTTGTATGATTATTTCCCACTCGCAACCAAAAAACTAGAGCACTGCATCTGTGACAATGAACATCATTTTAAACCACAAAATACTAAACCAGGAATTATAAATGTGGTCAATTTTGAGTCAGGCATAGAATTTTTTTTTTTTTTTTATCATCAGGTTGAAATATTACAACACTGAGACCTAACAATACAGCTTACCAATGCTGAAACCAAGCACGCCATCTGCCAAAGACGGGAACAATTCAGTCACCGAATGGACTGGTTGGGATGGAAAGGTTTCAGAAAGAAATAATGGACTTTCAGGCAACAAGTGTTTCAAAATAAAGTACAGACAGTGCAGTCCATCGAATCCAGTTAAATACATACAATTTGCAAGATTCCTGGAGTCATTAAAATATCACTGGGGTTTGTGAACTTGGATTCATTACTGTTGGCTTTGATGGATGCTGAAGTCTCTCGGTAACTAATTTAAATTAGATCTGTGTCCTTCATTTGGGCCAACGAGGTCTTAAGGCCTGTCTGTGCAAGTGTCTCTGATGTCAAACACATGTGTCCTGGGCACCATGCAGAAACAAACAGGACTATTTTGAGTCCTGGTTAAGCATGCTGCGTCCCCACGCCGCCTGTTTGCAATCTTCCCGCCGCAGCGGCTTTTTACACAATCAGTAATTCACAAACGTGGTCGGGGCAAGAATTCGGACTGTTTTACCGTTGCTATGCACATGTGCGAAAATATCACAGGGGTTTGTGAACTGGGGAAGAAAAAGAATGTAAAAAAGAAAAACAGAGTACCCAAGAAGTCATGTGGCAGAAAAGCAGGGTGAAAGAATGCCAAGATGCAGATAAAAGGCTGATTGGATTTCTTAAGCAGAAAAACCAAGCGGGGGTAAAATCCCAACTGCTGCCGGTAGCAATGGGTAAAAACCAAAAAAGCGTTTTTGCGGCCCATTGGAGAGCGAATTAGGGGTTTTGACAAGTGACTGAATCTGCCTCAGCTGTCGAATTGCTCATAGCTTCCAGCTGGAGAAGAGTGGCCCGAGATCCATCCTAATGAAAACAGCGGAGTTTTACACACAAGCTGCTGTTCAAGCCCAAGCCTGTTCCACTGTACTCATGAAGAATGGTGGAGAAGATTGATTGAGACAAGCAGACTCAGTCAGGTCACGAGCTGCTGGATCTCAGAGCCTGTGTTCCTTCAACAAGATCTTATTGTGCTGCTTTGGGTCCCGCATTTATAAAGCCTGAGGCAAATTTTCCCCGTGGAGGATCAGTCTTACAAACTGACGCATTAATGACACTTTAATAAAACTCATCTGGGTTTATAGAAATGCAACGAGAGACTTAGTTATCGATCATTTAATAAGTTGTGCGTAAACGATTTCGTAGGTAAAGCCGAAGTAAAATTTTCCACCAGGTTGAAAAATGTTAGTAAAATAGATTTTCTAATCTGAAACCTAGCCGTTCTGAATATAATAGAAATATTTCTACAAACTTTTTTCAAGCAGATTTTGGATTGTTTCTGTTGTAACAATATACTAGACGTCGTCCAGAGAACCTATTTATCCGCTTGATTTTACCTTCTCTTGCTGTTTCTGTTCAGCATATTTTTACGCGTAGATCAGTTGTAAAGCAGACGTTTATTTTTCTTTTCATTTTATTCTATGCATCTTGTATATCGTAATGTAGAGAAATTTGAACAGACGTCACAGAAAAATTAAGACCAGGTCAAAGGTTGATTGCTTAACCGGAAGCGTGAACCAAAGTTCACTTCGGATCTCATGGTTGCCATGGACGCATATCAAACATCAACAGAGCGCTATAATACAGCACTGTCAATTACACAGCAGTCTTTAGAGCTGTCTCACTTTTTCCACAACACACACACACACACACACACACATTCCAACAGTGCATGTTGCAGCACAGCTCAGTTAATAGGAGTAAAAATATTCATAGTACAGCTTTAGGAAAACAGGTCCAGCAACAGTTTGATTACATTTGTACAACTCGGTTTGTTAACTGTCTGACGTGTTTGGTTACACAGTACATCTGTGTTCCAGCACATACTGTCTGGCATTTTACAAAACAAACGTGACTAGGCAAACAGACCTTTGCTTTTATGGCATCTGTTTTTGGTTTATGGCTTTGCAAAAAAAAAAAAAAAAAAAAAAACACCTCTGTGTGTAACACAACAGTCGGAAGTGCTCTTAAGGAATGTCTCGTATTGTACAGTAGCACTCACCTGTCCTGCGTCACGGTCCTGTGTCATGAACTCTCAAGCTCCTCCCACATGCATTTATCACCATGGCGACGGCTTGACAAAACAGATAGTTATAGTGTCATAATTATAGCTCGTACTACTGTCTATTAAAAGCCGCGAAGAGGAAAAGGCTGTTAAATTGTTTTAATACCAAAATATGTGGAAGATGTTAAGAAGCACTGTTATTATTTTAGTATGTGAATGCGTCATTTCAGCACAGGGGGGGTTTAAAAACAGAGATTTTAATAAAATGTGTGTGTGTGTGTGTGTGTGTGTGTGTGTGTGTGTGTGTGTGTGTGTGTGTAGTGGTTGTGATCTTGTAAACTTTCATTTAAAACTTTCCTGCATGGGGAAACATTTTCTTTTCTTTTACAACAAAACCTTTTGCAATTTTATTTAAATAGAAAAAAAAAGACAAAAAGTTTCCTTCTTGTTCCTGAGCTGAAAAATAGTGAGGATAGGAGGTTGATTATGATGATGATGATGATGATGATGATGATGATGATGATGATCAATGTTTGAACAATGTTTTATACTCATGGTATCTTAAGTATGTAACCTAGTGAGTCAGCATTAATGTATCCAATGTTAGAGATTTAAGCACTTATGTACAGTACGTCGCTCTGCCAAATGCTGTAAATGTAAATGTAAATGTAATGATGATGATGATGATGATGATGATGATGATGATGATGATTTCCTCACTCTATTTATCTGGTTTGAATAATAACTCAATGCCCACCACAACATGTCCAATAGTTTGGATGGTCAATGAGGTTAATGTGCAGGAACAAGCAAGTTTAGTTAGCTAACACAGACGTGATCTATTCCCTCACCTCACTACTAAACACCACAAACAATACACATGAGCAAGCTGCCTTTATATTTTACTGTATTTCTTAATTGGAGGCATAACCTTAAAATCTATCTTTGCAGTTAGCTATTGTTTGATAATGATATAGAATCGGATACACTCGCTTACTTACAGTGTGTTTTTTTTTTTATATTCAGTGGGTTCACACTAAGGTGTGAGTGTGTGAGTGAATGAGAGTGTGTGTGTGTGTGCCCTACGATGGGTTGGCACTCCGTCCAGGGTGTATCCTGCCTTGATGCCCGATGACGCCTGAGATAGGCACAGGCTCCCCGTGACCCAAGGTAGTTCGGATAAGCGGTAGAAAATGAGTGAGTGAGTGAGTGAGTGAGTGAGGGTTCACACTAAGGCTGTAGGCAGATAGGGATGAAATGTCATTTCCTACCAACACTTGATGTTCAACCCAGTGAAGTCATTGGATTTAATCTGGACAAAGCAGTGTAAAAGGTCTGGCTATGAATTTGGGTTTAGGTGCCTAACTGGTGTCTATTCCAGTGTGATTTCAACATATTTAGCCTCAACACAAATATTTTCCCAACAGGCCTAAATTCCTGTCCAGAATCCGTCACTTCCTGCACACCTGCATACAGGAAGATTTGATGCAAGATAAGCAGGTTTTTAAAGCTGCGCTACAGCACCACAGGAACATCAGTGTGGAATGTTCTTGTTGTTGTAGTTTATTCTCCAAGCACCAAATCACACTGCAAAGTGGACGAGAGCTCTGAATGTTTCAATAATAAATACATGTGGTTAAGAGTTTGCTTGTGTTTATACTTTAGGCTTCCTATAAACACAGTAGGCTATCGTATGTAAAGTCACTGGTTTTAATAAAAATGAGAATAATGAGAAATATTTTCATATTAAAACAGAACTTTGGTTTACGTTCTAATTTTGATCAAAATAATCATTTATAATTATGCTCAAAAGGAAGGTCCTTATAGGGATAGTAAGAAAAAGGCATTTACATGCTTCTCTCTCTCTCTCTCTCTCTCTCTCTATCTCTCTCTCTCACACACACACGCACACACACAAACATACACACGCACACACACAAGCACACACAAACACACACCTACGCACACACACACACACACACGCGCACACACACATGCACTCACACAAACACACGCACACACGCACACACACACAGACACACACGCACACACAGACACACACACACACACACGCGCTATACAGAGGGTTGCCATCTAAACCTGCTGAACTCCTTCTGCTCTCGTCGTTTATCTCCAGCCGAAGCCGCAGGTGAGAGAAATTCCATCGGTTTAAGGTTGCACGCGGCCAAACGGGGATCGACCGGCTCGTGACGTCACCGCGGAGCTCATGCAACCAGGGCTTCCCTCTGTGATCCAATCAGGGCCTCCCTCGGCGTGCTGTTGCTAGGCAGCAGGTGTACACACAGCACATAACATAACAACATGTACAGTACAATCGCAATCGAGGGAGGGATGTCCCGAGAGCGCGAGCTTCCGCAGGTGACCCGACCGGACTGCCACGTTGGCTGGCGACACAACGACGTCTTTTAATCGGTATCGATTTCACAACTGGAATCAGTGCAAAACCGTTTCTCACGCTATGGTTCATCAACTGTCTTAACCCTTCGTGTGTGTGGTGTCTGTACTTACAGCCTTATAGACATCATCATTGTCACTGTTTATTAATCAAACACTAATAAACAAACAGGAATAATTCATCACTCCTTTAATAAAACAATAATAAACAAACAGGAATAATTCATCACTCCTTTAATAAAACACTAATAAACAAACAGGAATAATTCATCACTCCTTTAATAAAACACTAATAAACAAACAGGAATAATTCATCACTCCTTTAATAAAACACTAATAAACAAACAGGAATAATTCATCACTCCTTTAATAAAACACTAATAAACAAACAGGAATAATTCATCACTCCTTTAATAAAACACTAATAAACAAACAGGAATAATTCATCACTCCTTTAATAAAACACTAATAAACAAACAGGAATAATTCATCACTCCTTTAATAAAACACTAATAAACAAACAGGAATAATTCATCACTCCTTTAATAAAACACTAATAAACAAACAGGAATAATTCATCACTCCTTTAATAAAACACTAATAAACAAACAGGAATAATTCATCACTCCTTTAATAAAACACTAATAAACAAACAGGAATAATTCATCACTCCTTTAATAAAACACTAATAAACAAACAGGAATAATTCATCACTCCTTTAATAAAACACGTGTCTACAGATTCTTCACAAAAATATTGAATTTTTTTAAACATTATTGAGCGCTTTTAATTGGTTTAATAATTCATTTCTTTCTCTAATTTCTTTATAGTGTTATATATTTTATGCACAATATATTACTGAACAAATAATATGTCAATGTCAATATATGACAGTGCAGTTTAGTTTATAAGGTAGTTAACATAATATGCATGTATTAACGTTTAAATCTAGACTCCATTGATAGAATTTAAATCATATCCACATACTTTTGAAGCAGAGATGGGGGACTTGAGTCATATGACTTGACTCGAGTCAGACTCACTCTCACTCACTCATCTTCTAACGCTTATCCGAACTACCTCGGGTCATGGGGATCTCAGGCGTCATCGGGCATCAAGGCAGGATACACCCTGGACAGAGTGCCAACCCATCACAGGGCACACACACACACTCTCATTCACTCACACAATCACACACTACGGACAATTTTCCAGAGATGCCAATCAACCCATGCAATACCATGCATGTCTTTGGACCGGGGGAGGAAACCGGAGTACCCGGAGGAAACCCCCGAGGCACAGGGAGAACATGCAAACTCCACACACACAAGGCGGAGGCGGGAATCGAACCCCCAACCCTGGAGGTGTGAGGCAAACGTGCTAACCACTAAGCCACCGTGCCCCCTCGAGTCAGACTTAAGTCGCAAATTTGAGACTTGAGACTTGCTTGACAAATATTATATAAAGACTCGACTTGACTTTGACTTGACATTCATGACTTGAGACTTACTTTTGACTTGCTCGTGTGTGACTTACTCCCACCTCTGCTTTGAAGTCCATTTAGCCTTTAATGGCATTGTGAAAGAGGACTCTAACCCTGAAAATCATAATGAGTCATCTTATTTCGACGTGTCTACATCAGACTGTTACATAATTTAATTAGGCTGTAATCTAATTAAGAAATTTCTCTCCAGTAAATCTTGCTAAACTCAATTGTAGAAGCTTGTTCAGATTACCAATTATGTGTGTTTTTTTTTTTAATGCAGCATGTTTGTGTTAACAGACACATCAAGGACACGGGTCACAATGTTGTAACCTTAACTTAGGGTCACGACTTGTGTTACATAACGAACAGGGAGTAAAAATATGCCTGGAATGTCAAAGCGTCAGACTGTAATACACGTCAGAGGACGACGGGATGCAAGTCACAAAGCGCAAACACACCAAAGTATCAAACCTACTGTATACAGTACTGGCAGGTTAATGGTAGGTAACCCATATGGACACTATGGAGCAGAATGTGTATAACTACACTTCTCCTGAGCTCAGGATACAGATTTCAGCACCATATACCAAATCCAGGTCTTGGCTATGTTTCATTTGCCAGATTTTTCTAGAATTTATAATGCTTAGAAGTCATAAAGTGCAGAGAATCCGCATCTTCTGGCCCTCTGGAATCACCTCAAACCACTTACTTACTTTCTTATTTTTTTGAACCTCTCACAGTTTCTAAGAAGTAGCCCATCGCATGCGTCGTTAGAGGCGTTGAGCATGTTTCACACTAACATTTTTAGACTTGAGAATATGGAATATAACTGTTAAGTGTTTTTTAACGGTCTTCTCCACACTCCGTGGCTGTTATACACCAAACCGTGTACTTTGCCAAGCACCTCTCACATGATCCGAGGCCGAAGGAGCAGATAGGGGCTGCATTCTTGTGGTTTTCTGCAGGTGTGTACCACAAGAATAAGGAAATAAGTGTCTCCGGTTTGAAGAGAAGCCATAAATACTTTTTGTTTCAAACTGTAGGCATACCTGTGTGGTCCAGGTACATACCGTTGCCGAGTTTGGTGGGTTTTTTCTTTTACACCCACACAGTGTCTGAGATGACAGTGACTTGGCTGTGAGTGAAGCTGCTATTCATGAACTATTTATATTTACAGTAACCATAAGGATCACATCCACTTTCTGGCAAGTTGGCCCTTGAGTGGAACATCAATTTTTCCCTTGCAGAAATGTGTGTTTGTGTGTGTATGTGTGTGTGTGTGAGAGAGAGAGAGAGAGAGAGAGAGAGAGAGAGAGAGCGATGTGTTTTAGGGGAATCCTCAACCTAATAGATTTTCAAACCTACAGCAAGCTTATACACCTTGGTGTTGGACTCTAACACCTGGCGATGTCATCAGAAATGTTTATTAACGCTACGGGGCTGTAATGTACGAGCAGCTAATGGAAATTCTGACACGTACAGCGCAAGTAAACTTTCTGCCTCAGAATGAACGGACGACTCGCTCCATCTGAACACATGGCAATTACTGTATGAGCGAGGCTGGTGTATCCAACTGTAGGCCTGCTCAACTTAAAATAACAACAAAAACACGTTTTTATTATTCCTCGAAGATGCCACAGTAAAAGGACGGAGAATACGAAATAAACCGGTTTAAGTTGGATAACGGTCAAGAAAGTGCCGAGTTGTTACGCGCTGAGAGTTTGGCGCAGATCAGCGGCCTTTTTATTGGTCACGCTGGATTTCAAAGCCTCGTTTGTAGCAGCGTTTTACATGTCAGTAAAACAAAATGACTTCATTTTGGATTTCAGTCTATTTCGTACATCTATGATTACAAACAAAACTAACACGTTACTAATACCTCAAAGGATCATTTAAGTTGAAGCACACTGGAAAACGTTTCCGTGAAGAGAATCACTCATTAATAATGTGCAGATCACTTAGATACATAAACAAAATCTTCAGGATTTAATTCAGGACTCTGTGGCAGGTTTCATTACAGAAATGGTAGAAAAAACATGTTCATGTTACCATCGCTATTCATTATTTAGAGAAAGTTCCAATGCTTCATGTTAGTAATGAGACACACTCACTCAGTCATTCTCACTCATTTTCTACCGCTTATCCGAACTACATCGGGTCACGGGGAGGACATGCAAACTCCACACACACAAGGTGGAGGCAGGAATCGAACCCCCAACCCTGGAGGTGTGAGGCGAACGTGCTAACCACTAAGCCACCGTGACCCCCTGTAATGAGACATATGCTATAAATTTGGGGCCTTGTAGTGAGGTTTTACTTTTATTTACCTCTCTTTTATGACACCTTTATAAAATCTATGTACATCACATGGCTGCTGCATGTGTGTGTGTGTTTCACAAGAGGCTCCATCACACTTAGGCCTCATCATCCTCTCCTTGTGGCTATATAAATCCTGGTCATACTGTGACCTGGTCATACTGCAAAGGAAACATTTCCCTGGAAAAACAATTCTACACTGATCAAGTGCCTTGGTTGTGTATTAGCAGAAATCCAATCATCTCTGCATACCTCAGAAGTGCAAACTGCCTCCCACGTAAGAACGAAGGGCATCTCGGGGGGAAAGAAGAAGAAGAAAAAAAAAAAAAGCAATCGTTCAAAGACGTACGTGATTGACTTTAAAGCGTAGGAGTTAAGACGAGACAGACGCTGAATGTCTAGATGATTATCTCCATCGTCTAACAGTAAAGGACAGACATGAAGAAAAAGGTAAAGAATGTAGATATAAAAATAGTACTCGAAATACAAAGGACAGAAAATAATGACATCAGGAGCCCTGAGAAGCGATTGTCTCACACACTGAAAAGGCTCGACACCCTGCACGATGACCTCATGGCCTCCGTGAGAACAATGACCTCAGCGCAGGTCTGAGTGTGTGTCCAGCCGCGTGTGAACAATCTGCATTACACGAGAGGATGTACTGGATCAGGGTCTGATTCACAAGCTGGAGCTGTCTGAACAGGAAGTGACATCACAGGGCTGACGAGATGAAGTCAGACATTAACAAAGTCTGCTAAACTGTTAAACTTACATACTTCGGTCTTTGTATCAGTTTTATGTATGTACTGTATTAAAGGTGCAGTTAGTAAATGTTGAACATGTCTGTGACGACCGGAAAATTCCTAAAATTCGTTTTCTGGTCCGTAAATAGGCTCCACCCACAATTTAGAGAAGAACAAAACTGCTCGTTTAAAAGAGCAGAAATGGAGGGTGTGGTCTGTTTCCAGAAGCCTACACACAGCACTTTATTAATAAATACCAAAGGAGGGTAAAAGAAGACAAGAACACACAAAGGGTTGAGAAAAGAGGAACTTCATTTTTGTTTTATTTACCGAGAAGGGATTTGTGTAACGTTCAGGAGAACGCATGCATGTGCCTCGCTCCGCCTCCGACCGTACAGGGCACGCGTCGTCTTGAGAGCGATTACAAATAGTTTTTTTTATTTCCAATCAGGTCAGATATATAGGCAGCACAACAGAGAAACACATATACACACACATCGTATGCTGCTTAGCTCAAACAGAGTGTAGAGAGGTTTCTATTAATCACACATCCTAAAATGGCACAATGTTAGTAAAAGGAATTGGAAATGTTGCAAATGGCAGCGAGCACCGTTTTGGTGAACAATGGTGGTATCATCATCATCATCTTCATCATCATCATTCATATAAGTTTTGTGGTAAACATGACTGTGATATCATTTAGAGACCAACATCTTGAGCTCTACTGCTAATACTGAAAAACAAACGAAACAACTAATAAACACAGTACAGTGTATACAGTCGGTGAGAATATCAAGAGAATAGCAGAGGAATTGATTGACCTGTGATTTGGATGACTGATGTAACTGTTGAATCTGGAGCAGACTTTAAAATAACGGTGTTTAAATGTTAAGCATCAGTAACACAAAACATTTCTGAACGTGTGTTTAATCAGAGGTGGACAAATCGCTAGCCAGGCAGAAAGGACAAGCGGATTTTCAGGTACATTTAAAGGCTGGATAACATGATGACATTCTACAAGATCTGCACTCATGTGTCACAAATAACACACTTCTATTCATTCTACACAGTTATAGACCACTGGTTCTTACAGAGCCCTGAAACACACTTGCCTTTTCCTTGCCTGATGATCTAGCTAATAAAATGCACGATTTATCCACCTCTATTAGTAAATGGTCCAACCTACATGTGCACTGTAAACACTCCTGTGAACACACACCTAATATTACACTGAAATACTACTGAGGATTGTTTGAAGCTGGTTACGAGTAAAACGGCTCTCCTGCCATTGACCGTGAACAGAAAGAACATGTCTGAACACAAACATACAGAAAGAGACACTGATGGTCCGCAAATAAAAACAACAACAACAAAAAACACCAAACAAACAAACACGACCTGTGTCATAGCAGGCCTGAGAGACTCGTGTGACTGAGAGACATCTCGGAGCAGCTCGCCACTTCATGCCGTAAAATCAGCTAATTGATTTGTGTATGAATCAGGGACGTTGATTCAAAAGAGTCATTTGAAAGAGCTTCAAATGAATCGCTGTGTTGGCTGAGCGGTGTTTGTAGAGACGATCAGGAAACCAGTTTGGGTCGTCTCAAACTTTGCAGACAGAGAATGGAGAGAGGGAGAGAGAAAGAAGGAGAGAGAGAGAGGGAGAGAGAGAGAGAGAGAGAGAGAGAGAGAGAGAGAGAGAGATACAGACACAAAGAGAGATCCGAGTCCACATGGCTCACACGGCAGGAGACGAGTGAAGTTCTACTACTGAGTCCGGAGCTGATAGTCTGCAAAGAAACAAGGAAATGAGGCACGCTTAATTAAACGGTTCCAAACGGCAGGAAATTGGGGGTGGGGTGTGGTCCAAAGAAAAAAGTTAATTGTGGCAGCTGAGCTTTCCACCCGGCCTGCCGAGAGCACAATGCTGAATTAGACAGGGTTTGGAGACGCGACATAACTTGATGATAGCGGCTTAAATTCAGGATATGAGACGCAGCGAACACAGAGATGAGAGAAACAGGTGATATCTGCTCTACACTGAATACACATCACATCAACCTTTACACAAAGGATTTAAAGCGATTAAGTGTTTTCAGTTTCACATGTAATATAGTGATGTATTCGTTTATGATTTTAAAAAAAAAAAAAAAGATTTTTCTTTTTATCAGTGTAATATCAAAGACCTCATTTGTCGTAGAAATCATACCAAAATCTTATCTTTTTTTCTTGAGATTGTGTCATCACTACTGTGTGTAACCACAGTGTTATTCGATGCGTGTGAGATTAGGTTCATGTGTTAGTTAATATGACGTTACAAACCCCAGTCTGCTCACGATCGCACAGATTAAGACTCGATGCCTTTAATTTACTCGACAGGATTCACGACGGGACTCGCTGTTTCACGCCGTTCATCAAAACGAGTTACATTTAAAAGTAGAGAAAGTACAGAATGCCTGGTCTTTCTCCATCTTACTATTGACTCAGCACAACATCTCTGCAGCGAGCCAAGTTCTACCCTCATGTGGCACATCCTCTTTTCACAGAAACCACTGCATCTTTACACACAACTCTTTCTCTGACTTTTACTGAATTGCCTAATTGTTGCCCAATACCTGTGAAACTCTGCAAAACAATGACAAATATAGTGCCAGAAAGACTACAGTACGTGAGAACATTTGTGTGTGTGTGTGTGGCGTAAGCATGATTTTACCACAGACACTGTACTTTTAGAATACGGCACCGTGTATGGTTACTGTGGTTATAACTAAGCTTTGTGTTGTTGTTTTTTTTTTAATCTGATACCATCAACAGATAGCAGGTTTATTGTATTTATTATAATAATATATGAGTGATGGTGCTTACCTCCATTCTGGGTGATGTATCGTACCCATGGGAGAGCCTGGTAGCCACTCTTCTCGATGATCTTCAGGTAACGCACCTGTTGAAAAATCAGAACAAGTTCAGTACAGATCGAGAACTGGGAATGAAAGTCGAAACCGTTCACATCGACAGTTTACGATTTTAACCTCTGAGCTCTTGCTGTGTTATTGTGAAAATTAGGGGGCGCAATGTTATAGCAAAATACATCACGGACACGTTCGAGTTATCGCTAAAATCGTTATGTCAATTATTGTACTCGTATGCCAAAGAACGACACATCATCTGGAAGACAGAGACATGCTGCTTGGCACGTTACTGAGAAACCGCAAAATCTTTCCATCCTGCGTTGGAAAACACACAGCTTTTGACACTGGAGACTCCTTCCAAAAATGCAAACTAAACATCTTCACATTTCAACAAGTTTTTTTTTTTTTTTTTTAAATCCGTTTATTTACACAGTACAAGTCTGTTAATATAGAAATGTTAACCGTATTAAAAATCGGCAGTGCGGTCAGATCGATTGAACGCAATACTGGCACTGGAGCCTGAGAAAGTGTCTGAGCAGCACACAGGAAGCATCTGAAGAAGTAAGATTGAGGAAATGGCACATTTCTTGCCTGCAGAGACATTGAGACATGCTCCATGACCTTGACAGTCAGCTGTTGCATCACTTTAACTTTGCACAATCGCACAGAACAAACAAAAAAAAGAAAGAAAGAAAGAAAAACAATATAAGAACATGCTGAAAAGCCACTGGTCAAAAGCAGCTCAGACATTTTGAGGTGATCTAGTAAACTGGGTGTTCTCTTAAAGTATATGCGTAGAAAAATTCAAAGCCCTGCCATCTGGCTTGTTCTAGCACCGTATTCCCGAAGGACAGACGCTTCAAAATAGCCTGTGTGTAGACAAAATAGCAACTGGGCATTCTTTTTTACAAGAAGTGTATTCGGAGTTTGCATCAATATAGGCGAAAGGAGGAGTTTAAAAACAGCCTCTCGAGCTATTTCCAATCAAATTTTGGTGGAGAACCCCACCAACGCAGAGTCGCTGCTGTGCATATTTCAGTCCATGCATGTGGACTTTAGTTGGGTGCAGCAGTGCCACCCTGGGTGCAGCGTCCACTATTTAAAACTCATCAAACCTCCCTTTGGACTGACCCAGGCGGGCCCATACACACTCTGGCACGGTGACGAGACGGTCACGACTTGAGATCTCCAAATGTGGCTTTGTGTTCACGGCCTTTCGGGCCACAGAGCATGTCAAAGTGGTGGTTAAGCAGTGCTCGGTTCGTGTCAGAGAGTTTATGAAGTGCTGCGTCACTACAGCGCCGAGGCCTAGCCGCGCAATATAATGTCAAAAACGGCTCCAGAAGATCGAGTGCACGGTTCCCGCTTTACCAAAATTCACCTTACAAGACAAGTGTAGACACTGGTTTTGGTGCCCAAGGCGACTTTGGCTCGCGGCGTCTGTGTGTTTACTGGTGTGCGCTGGTCTTTCATTAACGCGGTGTGGCCTAGTAGACCTTGTGGCCTACAGAGCATGCTTTGCTGTCAGGAGACAGACTCCTGCTTTCACAGACATGCAGTCTAGTCACTGTTTCTCCCAAAAGCCTGCACTTGTAAATCTCCACACATGCTGGAGAGCTCGCTCGCTGAGTCAGCATTCTGTCCGGGCTTCTTGATCGAAATGGGCAATGGGCCGAGGTCACTATACCCGAGAGGACACCTCGAGCGCTAAAACTAATAAATAATAAATAAACATGGACACTACATTCAATTAGGTAACACTTTATAGTCAATTCCACAAGCTAGCAGCTGATCTCAGTTCAGTTTAAAACGAGAGGTGTGGATGTGAAGATGCTAATCAAGAAGCCTTGGTGTTTCAGTGGTGGAACCAGCACCGCAAACTCATTCCAGGCCAGTGAGCAAAACAATTAAGACATATAATCTTAAGAAAATAAATAAAAAAATAAATAAATAAACGACAACACTTAAGCATCATTGTGTATAACTGACTACACAGAAATTACAGGCCGCTCCGCAGGGCCAGGCCCTTGTCTTCGAGACTGATTAACTGTTAAGGGTGACATCTAAGTGTGTGAGAGCAACCAGTTTTTTTTGGCCTTGTTGTCCTCGAGACGAGACTGATCGTGATCATAGCTCAGTACGAGGGGAAGGAAAAAAAAAAAAGAAAACTATGCCACTTGCTTAAAGTGGGATCATGAATTTGAGAGCGGTGCCGCCTCGTGCTGTTATTACGGACTCTCTAAAATGCCACCCATAAAGCCTTGAACACAGATCTTGCACGGCTGCTGAGAAGCAGGGCTAAATCCAGCCTTACTCGAGAAAAAAGAAAATCCCTCCAAAACATTACGGAAAAAAAATAAAACCTTGTCTGCTGTGATGGGGGCAAAGACATGCAGGACGGAGTCTCCATTCGCAGGCCACACGAGGACACCAGTGGAGCAGACAGACATGCTGACCACAGGAGAGAGACAGACAGAGGGAATGGGTGAGTGTGTATATGAGCGTAAGGGTTATCAAAGCATCCCTGAGGTTTCTTCCAGAGGCAAGTCAGCAAGTTCTCTCTGCAGACGTCTGGAACGGCAGGAGTTCAAGCGGCTCGTGCAGTCGTACACAAATCCTAATCTACGGCTCTTTTCCCAGTTCAGCAGCAGGAGGGTGGTCATGATGAAATGCCACGAATCCCAATCCATACAGATCATGCTGAGGATTCTTGTTTGGTATGACGATACCAAGCCTGTGTTTACAATCTTAAATATGGAAATGAACGACTCACCGATTCAGTAGAGCCATCACAGCGATACTGGTCTGAAAGTCTGGAGAGTTATTGGGATTGGTCCAGTTCTGAACTGAGAAAACACTACAATACTTGACTAGCAAAATTCCTGAAGGAAGTGGATATTCGAGTCTAGTCCTGGTGTTGGAGAGATTGTGTTGTATTTTCTCCAGTTTTTTGATGTTTCCGATCCGTATTTCCACATCAATGTACGCTTACGAGGCAATGAGCAGCTACTGTAGAGTTATAGTCCAGAACAAGACTGTGATTGGTTTCTTTAAGACAGAATCAAATCTTTCTATAATACATATACAGCTTAGTTTCTGGTAAGATTTGAGATGAGACGCTTTACTGACTGTCCAGAGTCAATAGTAAACATAAACCAATCTATCCAACCATCCATCCAGGTTTCTTTCCATCAATGCGTCCATTCAGCCACCCATCCATCCATTAATCCGTCCAGGTCTCCATTCATCCCTCTGTCTAAAGTTGCTCATCCAAATGTCTATACGTTCATCCATCCTTCCATCCAAGTTTCCATCCAGCCTTGATTTCTATCAAAGTATCCATCCATCCCTCGATCTAAGGCTGCATCTGCCCATGTACGTTTTCACCCATTCTGTCCTAACTACCCATTGTTATGCATCACGTCAAATTAGTACTCCATTTTAACGTGTGTATTTTCTGTGAAATTCTGCGATGTTGACTGACAACACACTGACAACTCTCTCTCAGATCCGAGAGTGATCACGTTGAGGATTTCCCACAGTGTCTGCATAGAGCAGATACA
>NC_083460.1:4718689-4786189 GCF_030014155.1 Tachysurus vachellii | reverse complement strand
GTTGGCGCTGACCTGAGAAGACACGAGCAGGACGTTTATCTCGCTGAAGAACATTTAAACTAAATTTTAATTCAAAATAATCCTGCATCATATAAGTCAAGTCATGACCAGCAAAGCCACTATAAAGCCTCATAACTCTGTCTGTGTGACGGCATCGTATTAACCGCCAAGTACGGATTCTGTATTTTGAACGAGACGTTCCTGGACATGTGTCTCACTAGGATTCGGATTTCATGACAACCTCCATGGCAACAACAGGGAAATCCAGCTGAATGTCCACTAACGATGAACTCTAATGAACACTACATTACACTACTTTTACACCACACTGTTCTCTTCACTGTGATGGATGTGCGTGTTTGTTTCCAAAAGTACAACCAGAGTGTAAAAGTTCTAAATACGGTGCGTCTACCAGAAGGTTGACGGACTCGATGACGTCCAGGAAAACCTCGTTCTTCCTGTACTTGATGCCCTCTGACCTCCAGGACACAGCGTTGGTGACGGTGGCGGGTGGACGAGGAGCTCCCGTGTCTAACTTGTGCCCCTCTTGTGTGATGTATCTGAACAAACACAGACATTAAGAAGACTAAAATAACTGCAACGTCAAAAATAAAAATCACCAAAGAGGGTCAGGAATCAATTCTGGAGCGTTTTTGCGATAAGAACATCTGTAACGCATTAACGGATATTAGTGGTGGATAAACAGCATGTGATGTATGAGGTGATACTGACTCCTGCAGGATTTTGCTGTCTGTCGTCTGGGGATAGCCGAAATCCATGAGCTCGTCCAGCAGCTCGTAAATGATGACAAAGTTATCTCGGATGCTCTCCTCCTCCAGCTCCTTAAAATACTCGGAGAAAACCTGACACCGAAAAACGACGGTTACACAAAACACGTTGTTACATCCACACAACATTTCTGTATCTTCTGTACAACGCACCAACCTGCACGATTTTATACAGGAACGAGAAAACCAAAGAGACGCAGGCATTTTTCTTAGACGTGGCAACAACTAGACAGCAGAGTTAAAGGAAACTACGAAGCCATAAAATGGTGAACATATTGTTTTACACACACGGGAAGTTACAACTAAAGAACAGGAACTAACTCGTCTTGTGGATGTTCGACAACAGACGTTGTTAGAGATAAAAGAAAAAATTAAAAAATCACTTGTATAGCAAATACAATAAATACCATAAAGTAAATTAACAAAATAATGTCAATCCTTATAAAAGTTAAAAAAAGTCTCTTTACTGTCAAAATCTATTACATTTATACTGCACACTTAATGTATCGCTGTAGTTAATTTTAATATTTCACTATAAACTTTTATAAGCATTTACAGTTAAAACAGACTCCATTTTTATCCTGTTAATGTGGCAGATGTGGAAGTCAGGACCAGCATCCACTGCTTTCCTGTAACTATGTCTAGCACACAGACAGATATGAAGGATACGGTACAGATTGTTGTGTTTGATCCACATGAAGCGAACACCTCCATGTGCCAGGATGGGAGACAGAGTGCCTTCCTCCTCCTTATCCATCAGCAGAGTCATGAAGTGTTCGATCTCAGACATGTCCACATCGCCGCGGTAGTTACGGCAAATTAGGACCTAGCAAACACACACACACGTGCAGACATGCACGCAGACAGACAGACACACATGAGCAGACACACAGAAAGACAAACAGACAGACAAACACACACGCAAGAACACGAACGGACACACAAACAGATGGACAGATAAACATGTGCAGACAGACAGACGCGAACGTGTAGCGAGACAGACACACAATAATTTAATGATTAGAATATTAGAACTCAACAATAAATCCAAATCTGTGGCCTTTATTATTTAAACTCTGTCAAATTCTATTTGTAAGAGAATTTACATTCTCTGTTGGAGTAAAGCCTAAATAAATATTCAATAGTTTCCAACATTTTCTTGATAAATGTATTTTTCCTTAACCGAGCAGGAAGATGAAGATGAATTTTAAATCCTTCATTAGATACGAATAAATCAGGTTAAATACATTCTCCCTGTTTATAGCTGATCTGTAATATACAGAGATCATGAAATGAACTCTAACATGTTTATAACACGTTTCCTTTTTTTTCTGCTCTTTACTATTTTATCTAAATAAAGAAACACATTCTCCACTTCAGCTCGGTGTGAAAACAGAAAGTCACTAACGACAAGGAATTTGGAGATTTAACAGTATCTTCTAAATTGACCTTGTGGGAAAAAAAATAGTTTTTGCCGCTTTTTATAATGCTTTGTGAATTGAAAAAAAAAAAAATAATAAACTTTTAGGACTAAAAAAATGACTTTTTTTTAAAACAGCTGTCTCCTAAATAAGCTCATCATTAGCTGCTTAGCTTCACTGTGCCTTGAGCCTCAGAGTTTGAAGCTGCTTTTCTGTAACTCTGCACTAAACACTGCTTCGACCAGACAATCTTTTATATTACACTAAATAAAATCACACAAGTTTACAACCAAAAAATGTGCTTTTTATTCGGATATATCGGTCTGAATAGTGAACTACTTACAGACTGACCTACAGAAGTACAACACAAGGCCTTTCTTTCTGTCATTTTAACCCCTAAAACGTGTTAATGTCTATAATAAAAAGTCTACGTGTATATTTATTTATTTATTTATTCATAATTTAGTCATATCAAGTCTTCTCACACACACAAGCCTTGTATTGTATTTTAAACACAATACTCACTAAATGTAAAGATGTTGTACAGAAAATGCGTAATATTTTAACCTAAAAATAATAAATGGGCGTTTATTTAAACGTACAGCTCGTATAAAATAAATAAAAATGTTTTTTTGTGTTTGGGGGTCATATTTATTAGCTATATATATATATATATATATAAATCTAACACACTGAAATAAACAGCAGGTTAGCTCTGTGAGCTAACTGTTATCATGAGAAGGATGACTTGGCAACGACTTAACAAAATAAATAACCATTTTCTGTACAACATCCTTACATAAATAAATAACCTGTGGAATCGTTTAATCGTTACAGGATTAAACGGGTTCAAATTAAAGTGTCTAAAGTATAAAAATATCTGCTTTTTTTTAACACAATACGGTTTCTTGTCTTTCCCACCCGTTTTCTTCTATCCTTCGCTAAGATTCGTCGGTCGTCGTAACCATGTTTATTAAAACGGCAATCTGATTGGTCGATCGCGAATGGAAACGAAGCATAAGCCAATCGTATTTAAAAAGGCGGGGTATGTATGAATAGAGGTGGAAACAACCAGATAGGAACGGGTGACTAAACTAATTAGACTAGAGTTAGCATTAGCCAGTAGCATTAGCATCCGAACGGTTCCCGTTATCTTACCTTGCCTTTCAGATCCAACACATAAACTGCGCTGGCTGACATTTCGGATGTTTAGAGAACGCTTCAAGGCGAAGCGGGTGGTTTTAAAATCCAAACAATCCTACTG
This sequence comes from Tachysurus vachellii, assembly GCF_030014155.1. Lineage (NCBI taxonomy): Eukaryota > Metazoa > Chordata > Actinopteri > Siluriformes > Bagridae > Tachysurus > Tachysurus vachellii. The sequence continues at coordinate 4,782,716 of NC_083460.1, read as the reverse complement.
TGGTCAGTCGTGAGTTTCTGATAAACGTTAATGAAATGACGGCATCAGTGACAAATACGGATTTTTTGCTATGAAGTGTTGTAGCAATGGCGCAGTTTTGTTTAGCGCCCCCTGTCGCACCGGAGACGCGCAGCAACAATAAAAAAATAATTATTACCTGGATGCAATAATAAAATTTGCTGATTTTCTGCACAAATTCTACTCCAGGGGGGCACGGTGGCTTAGTGATTAGCATGTTTGCCTCACACCTCCAGGGTTGGGGGTTCGATTCCCGCCTCCGTCTTGTGTGTGTGGAGTTTGCATGTTCTCCCCGTGCCTCGGGGGTTTCCTCCGGGTACTCCGGTTTCCTCCCCCGGTCCAAAGACATGCATGGTAGGTTGATTGGCATCTCTGGAAAATTGTCCGTAGTGTGTGATTGCGTGAGTGAATGAGTGTGTGTGTGTGTGTGTGTGTGCCCTGTGATGGGTTGGCACTCCGTCCAGGGTGTATCCTGCCTTGATGCCCTATGACGCCTGAGATAGGCACAGGCTCCCCGTGACCCGAGGTAGTTCGGATAAGCGGTAGAAAATGAATGAATGAATGAATTCTACTCTACGTGTTATATTGTTAATCTAAGATAAATAACATACAAAGTCCTGACACTGACACTGACACCTTACAATGACCAACCGCTTGATGTTGATCCTGTAAATGTTATCATAATGTAAACAAAAGCATATATTTCTACCTATTTTAACACTCTTAATTCAGTAAGCTTTTAATAATTCACTTCTTAGTGCTGTCTCTTTTATTTTACAAAACTATATGAAAGGCTATGCTTCCTCTCACCACTAGATGTCACTTGATGCCTTACTGTAACTTTAAACATTGCATTCATGCATGTATGCATTTACTTATAAACACTGCAAACGTTTTTTTATTAATGTAGTCATTCTTCTGACAGCATAGTGGACAAGTATATAGAAATTCATTTGTTTGTTTCACTTCATCCCTATGATCAGCCCTAGGGATCATCCCTATGATCAGCCTGACTTGGGTCCACGTGCATATGTTTTACATGCCATTGATGAAAGAGACCGATGGCTCTGACCTCATTTATGAGATTTATAATCACACTTAAACCTTCTAAATGTTCTGCAAACCTGAGATCTAAACATTCATGTACTTAAATACATCTATGGTGTAATTACACTTCATTCCAAGTCTCTGTCATCATCTCAGTGCAGGAATCAGCAGATTACTGCTTGCATTATGAAACATATGAAACACAAGTTCAAGCATCAGCTACTTTTTTGGAGACTATTTGGAAATAAAGAGACAATTTCAAACCGTTTTTTGGAAATTATTTTAATGTGTGAAGAAAACTAACAACGAAGTTCTTATAAAACGGTTATACTGTAATTTAAGAAGCAAGACCAAGTCATTTCTGTAAAGGTTTAAGGGACATTTTTTAAATGATTCCATGTTTTTGCAGATTCTTTCAAAGGGTGGCAATAATTTTGAAAGTGATTTGTATTTATTCACGTATAAATTAAAATATATCATCAGCAGCTTTATGTGTATTTTGTGATTTTATGATTTACTGCTCTCCTCTATTTGATGGAGCACATCAAATCTAAACACACCATCACTCTCTTACTTTGTCTATCTCTCTCTCTCTCTCTCTCTCTCTCTCTCTCTCTCTCTCTCTCTCTCTCTCTCTCTCTCTCTCTCTCTCTCTCTCTCTCTCTCCCTCTCTCTCTGTCTCTCTCTCTCTCTCTCTCTCTCTCTCTCTCTCTCTCTCTCTCTCTCTCTCTCTCTGACCTCTCTGACCTCTCCCCTTGTTTTCAGGTCTGTGGAATGACTGCTCCTTTTCTGTCCCTGATCTCTCTCTCTCTCTCTGTCTCTCTCTCTCTCTCTCTCTCTCTCTCTCTCTCTCTCTCTCTCTCCCTATCCTGTCCCTGATCTCTCTCTCTCTCTCTCTCTCTCTCTCTCTCTCTCTCTCTCTCTCTCTCACTATCCTGTCCCTGATCTCTCTCTCTCTCTCTCTCTCTCTCTCTCTCTCTCTCTCTCTCTCTCTCTCTCTCTCTGACTTCTCCCCTTGTTTTCAGGTCTGTAGAATGACTGCTCCTTTTCTGTCCCTGTTTCCCAACATGTACTTGGGTCATCGATCCATCATTAATTACAGCCACAAACAGCACAGCACACAGTCGAGACGCTAATAATCTGTAAAGAAAAACGTCCTTGTTGTTTGTATTAATTAACCATTATAATGATTTTCATGAGAAGTCTGATGAAATTCAGCCTTTAAGTGTTTTAAAAATGTATTTGTTAAAAGGTGAAATCAGTTTTCAATGAAATCCATGAACAAAAATGTAATAAAGCAAAACAGCGAGTTGAAGCATCTCAGCTTGATCTAGAGTGAAAAAATGAATCCCAGCAAATAAAAACAACAAACGATCCTTCACGTGGATTAATACAGGATAAAAAAAATGTCTTTATGTGAATTATGGAACATTATATTTTAAGAAAAAATCTACAGATCAAATCTACTGAGATCCACTGAATCATTTATAATAGATTTAAATCTGTAATTCATATCTGGGGGTTAAATACAACACAGACAAATACCTATTGTCTATTTTATGAAAATTGTGAAAAGAAAAAAAAAACTAAATCTAGCCTTTGGCAAGTTTTAGTAAATGGATTTGTTTAGTTTTTGGCTTAAACCCCTCACATAAATTCAAGTGAGACGAAGCACTGGTGAAAGACTTGTCCGATTGCTCAGTGCGCTCTGTTCTGTTGTCTAAAATAAAATACATTTATCATTTTTCACCTCTTGCAGCACTGTGTGGTGCAACATGACCTCCAGTCTGAGTCTTAAGCCTACGCTGATCTGCACTGGTCTGAATCTCACCATGTTTCATAACGTCTTGTTGGGTAAAGTCAGAGATAAGGAAGAAGACGAGAGACGCATGTAGCTCTTCACTACATGATGATGATGATGATGATGATGATGGATTAGTGGAACCATTGCCCAGACATGACAACTCATAAACCATGCCAAAGGAGTTGTGTAAGAAGTCCTAACCCAACGTGGACTATTAATAAGAGGCACAATGAACAAAACTGTAGCAAAGAGTTTACTTTTCAACTCACACTGTAATGCACATCACAGGTTCATATTCATGCACTGTTTCTAATACAGTTAGAAATGATTGTTTCTATGGTAACATGTCAGACAAATACGAATGCTGTTATTGGACTGGTTTTGGGGATCGATCACACCACCACGGGGTTGATTATTTTCTATTAATAACATTTTCATAAGTGTTTTATTCATTATACAAAGACATAAAGACCGTCTTGGCTTATTCTGTCATCAGATATCAGAACTAGCATTGTGTTCAGGCTATATGGCTTTAGCACTGTAATAAATTGAGTCATTTAATAAATGAGATTTTTTTTAGTTTGGATGACTGACACCTCAGTAGTTTGTACACTCTAATGGCACAGTCTCATAACAGACTCATTGACTTCTATCACTGACCTCTATCTATCATCTATGACTTGATGGTCTGATGTCAAATTGCCTTCAAAATGATCATTTGCAGGAATAAACCTTTATAAATGTCTATGTAAGGTTATGTCAGTTGTCAGAAAGAGCTTTTTGTAGAGTTCATGTAGCTTTATGTCAAGTCAAGTCAAGTCAAGTCAAGTCAAGAAGCTTTTATTGTCATTACAACCACATATAGCTGTTGCAGTACACAGTGAAATGAGACAAGGTTTCTCCAGGATCAGGGTGCTACATAAAACAAAGACAGGGTGAAGGACTTAGTAAGTAGTCCTAGATACATAAAGTGCTACTGTGCAATCTGCTGCAAACAGTGCAGGACAATACAGACAAGACAGTGCAGGACAAGACAGCGCAGGACAAGACAGTGCAGGACAATACAAACAAGACAGTGCAGGACAATACAAACAAGACAGTGCAGGACAAGACAGACAAGACAGTACAGGACAATACAAACAAGACAGTGCAGGACAAGACAGACAAGACAGTGCAGGACAATACAAACAAGACAGTGCAGGACAAGACAGACAAGACAGTGCAGGACAAGACAGACAAGACAGTGCAGGACAAGACAGACAAGACAGTGCAGGACAATACAAACAAGACAGTGCAGGACAAGACAGACAAGACAGTGCAGGACAATACAAACAAGACAGTGCAGGACAAAAAAGACAATACACAAAAGACAGTAAACATAAAACAGCGCAGACCGACCGGTGTCAATACTATATGTAAATACTGTAAGTTCAGACAATATTGCGTGCAGTAATACTAGAATGAACACAGTTTCTTAGCAGCAGGTCCCTGAGATAGTGTATAAGATTGTGATGTAAACAACCTGTAAACTGTTCCTCAGTTCTCTGGTTAGAAATTATGAATACACACACACACACACACACACACACACACACACATACATACTCTCTCTCTCTCTCTCTCTCTCTCTCTCTCTCTCTCTCTCTCTCTCTACATGAAGTGTTTAAGTCACTGATACACTCAAACCGTCACATTACAGCAATTCCATAACTGATAAATCTCCAGCAGATGCCAAATAGAAAAAAAAACTCTTCACGCCTCCACTATAACACACAGCTGCTGACGAGAGGGAAATGCTTGAGATTGAGACAGGAGCTGCAGAGATCAGCATGGCACAGTATGAAGTAGACAAAGGCTGGAATAAACACTGGAACATCGACACCAAGCATGATCCTGGACGTCCAGCTGGACCATGGAGACTTTTTCCAACAACTGATCCCGTGATCCCGTGACAGCCTTCTGTCATTTACAAAGTCATATTAAAAGGAGACATTTTAATACATGCAAACATTTTCACTTTATTGATTTATGATAAGCTGCTGAAATAACAGCATTTCTTTTTAAGCTTTTTAAACACTGTTGTTCGACTTATTGGACATTTTTAATCTGTATAAACAAATGAATTCTTTGAGGTCTGATATATAAAGTGAGTCAGGACTCTCTCTTCAGGACTGGTTCTTTACTTCTGTTGGAATAAGCAGACACAGAATTTTAGTGGTTTAAGATAAACATCTTCAAATTTTAGATGCTTATGAACAAGCACCATGACATCATGACATCACCATGACATCACCATGACATCACCTTCATATTAATCATCACTGTGGAGCAGGACATGACAAAGACATTTAATGTCAAACAGGCACAAATTTACTTTTTTTGAGAGACTTACTTAACCTTGTTTTATCCGTTTTAACATTTTCTATTTAAAAAAATGTTATGAGTGGTTTTTGGTGAGATTGGGGAGATCTGCCTAGCTGGTTGGAGTTGATCAGTAACCAAATTACGAAAAAAAAATGAGGAAAATCCATCAAAACAATATCATCTTATCAAAACCCAAACAAGTCCAAACCAAATATGTTAAAATGTTAGTGTACAATTAACATAACCTTTTTACTAACATCCCATTTGAACATTAAGCCCTGAACACTTTGGTTTAAAACATAACATGGCGTCTTCTCTACCTCCAAACTTTTTCCAACCGAGCCAGACACACACACGCACACACACGCACACACACACACAGTGCAATTCATCCTGTAGTGACAGCATGCATAGCGAATAGAATCACATGGCGTGTGAAATTCTCAAATGTCCACAATGCAAAACAGAGGACGCATTCAGCCATTCATTCCTTTGGACACACACACACACACACACACACACACACACACACACACACACACACTCATACACCCACACACACACGCGCGCGCACTGGAATGAAAGTGTCAGCCAACTGGGTACTTTTGGTTTCTCTAAAAGCATGTGTGTGTGTGTGTGTGTGTGTGTGTGTGTGTGTGTGTTCCAATGGTTCCTGTCCTTCAGATTACAGCAGTTGTTTATTATTAGGTAAAACAGAATTGATTTTAATTATTAAATTTAAAAATTAAAACCTACACATGTGTACACAACATCCTCTAAACTTTTTGCTTTTTGGACACAAAACATTTTTTGTGAGAACAGGACTGAATTTCCTCACTTCAGTGTGAACAAAACTTGGGAAATGATATGACATGCAGACACTGATTATATAAAGCGTTTATTTAGTGAAATATACATTTGCAAATACAAAATACTTAATATGACTCTTAAAAGGTACTATATACAATTCAGATCCACGAATCAGGTCTAAATAAATATCTAAAACAAAGGGATCGTTGTTAGAAGCTAGAGATAGAAAGAGAGGGATAGAGAGAGAGAGAGAGGGAGGAATAGAGAGAGATAGAGAGGGATATATATGGATAGAGGAATGGAGAGAGAGTGTTCAATGTGATTCACTGTCGTGTACCTTTATCTAAATGTGCTGTATAAAGAGGACAGCTGGAATTGCAAGGTTATATATACACTTACTAATAATATACATTTTTATTCATTTGTTTGGAGTACAAATATATATTCCAACCATATTACACACACACACACAACTTTTCAACAAAAAAAAATTAGAATTACATGGTTTTCCTGGAATTAATTGGAAATGATCTGTGTTCTAAATTCCTGACAGGAATGATGGGCAGAGGTAGCTATAAAGTAGCACTGAATCCTGTATGTAAAAATGTTATTTATCAGATATCTAGACCACACATGGACACATGGGCACTTGTTAAATACAGCAGCAGACAATTACAAACTTAATAGTAGTATTGATTCAACAGGATGTGATACGTAACCAGATATTATTTACAAAATATTCAAAATTCTATAACCACAAAGAAATTCATCTTTCAAGCCATTTTTTTCCTGGTTACAGTTTCTGTTCTAATATATATACATATAAAACACACTGTTTCTTTATAATTTCTCTCTTTCTCTCTACTTTTTTTTCAGACCTGATAATATATACAGTGTTAAATATGAGAGCAACCGCCTCAGGAAATCTGCGTCTTCGCGGTTGCTGTCACCGTGTCTGCTGTTTGCGTTTCCGGATTTTTCACATCCGTCTCGTTTCCGTTCTGCTTGAAGGAGCTGCCGTGCATTTTAAGTCGATGATTCCTGGGGAAAAAAAATGTTAACGACTATCAGGCAACAAGAACAATGTTTTGCTTCTAGTGCAAGCCTTTTCCCAATGGATTAGTTTTTATACTTTTGTCTTTACCTTTCCTCTTTCTTGCTCTGGGAAATGTCAGTGGATTTCACAAAGATCACACCATCCATGCCTTGACTGAGGCTCCCAAATTCCACATCCTTGGGCCTGAAAATCACTCTGGAAGCAGAAAAAGTGCAAAGAAATATCATTAACATTCATTTTCTACCGCTTATCCGAACTACCTCGGGTCACGGGGAGCCAATAGAGCACCATCTCAGGCGTCATCGGGCATCAAGGCAGGATACACCCTGGACGGAGTGCCAACCCATCGCAGGGCACACACACACTCTCATTCACTCACACAATCACACACTACGGACAATTTTCCAGAGATGCCAATCAACCTACCATGCATGTCTTTGGACCGGGGGAGGAAACCGGAGTACCCAGAGGAAACCCCCGAGGCACGGGGAGAACATGCAAACTCCACACACACAAGGCGGAGGCGGGAATCGAACCCCCAACCCTGGAGGTGTGAGGCGAAAGTGCTAACCACTAAGCCACCGTACCCCCATCATTAACATGTTGCATTTAAATAAGATTTTACATTGATGTCACGTTTACATAATAAAAGTTTTTTGTTCCTAAATGTATAACAGTGCTCAACACATTTTAATGGTTACTAGGAGTTACTGTGTTGTGATCATTTTATTTCTCTGTATGTTGCTACCGGATGCTTGAATTTCCTCCAGGATCAATAAAGTATCTATCTATCTATCTCTGTATTTATCCATGACTGACTCACTTGGCCTGCGTCTCTCCAGATTTAATTCTCATTTTGCGAATCCGGAACTGGTTGGTGCTGAAGAAGCTCGGCAGGAATGAATCGCTCTCCCACTGGATCTTGATCATCAGCAGATCCCCGACATCCACATCTGAGGTCACCAGGAATGACATGGTGGTGTTGGTGATCATGCTCGGCCTATAACGGATAACACAGGAAATGTTCACGGCACAAAATAAGGATAACGCTTTCCTTGGCATCGTTGTTACTACAAATCGTATGCATCGTCACTTACACAACTACTCGAATGTCTTCTTTCTCCTCATGAGTTCCATACAAAGATATTTTCACAGGCTGGTTGTCCAGAGCCAAATGATTATGGCTAAATAGATGTGCTTTAATCTGGTAATGGAAAACTAGAGAGATAAAAAAAAGCCATGTATGTTAATAAAGCACAAATAAAAACACTGAACAATCGGCAATGTTATATTAGTAAAGAAACCGGATAAATGCTGGGACATGTTCGTGCATACCTTTGTAAGGCATCATCTCCCGTGTCTTTAGGTACATCCTGGTGCTTCTGGATGTTCTGACTTTGTTGACGTTGTAGCCCAGCTTGTTGCAGCGGTTCTTCCGGCAGCTGAGGCACAAGCCCTTGTAAAAGGCTTCTTTGGAGCTACAGCGGTAAGCTAGGCTCTGCTGATCCTGATTCACCAGCGAGTCGATAAACAGGTGGACGGAGCGCTCATGAGAACATTTCACCAGCTGGTCCATGTCTGTCGTGAAAGCAGGTGGAACACAGACGTCACAGGAAATAAATCTTTCTAACTTTCATAAATCTTTAAACGTTAAAATTCCCAGAAGACTTTGACTAAAATGCTTTAATGTTTTCTCATTTACAAAACTACACACACTTCCTACTAGGCTAAATGTAGATATTAATTCATTCACAGCAGTAAAAAAGTGAACTTATGGTAAAACTATAAGCGAGAACGGTCGGTTTAAGTGATTGTATTGAAGAGTATTGAATACTAATAAGTATTTGAGTATTTTTTTTACCTCAGGTCAAGCAGACAGTTAGCTAGCAAGGACATGGGTTCAAAAAACCTATTCAATTGTGCCGGAATTGACCATTTCATTTAGATACAATTCACATTGCTTAAATATTTCTGACCCGGGAAGAAAAATCTCATGCTAGCAAGTGACTAGCTAGGTGGCTAAATGTTTTAGCATAAGAAAAAAAAAAAAGACTGTGAACAATTCTTGCTGTATTCTTTATTATTTCTGATTATTCGTAATGATAAATGTGACATGGACAATTTTTGTAAGATTGTTAACCAGATTTGTGGAAAGACATAAACAACCACAGCCCTGAATTTAGCATATGGTTTCTGGATATGAAAAAATCTTTCAAATTCATTCAAAACAATTAGAGGAGATACAAAAGATAATTGTGGGAAGAACACCTGCCTCTAATATGTCTCACATTAGCTCTATGTACTCTTGCTATTTGTAATTTTATTCCCTTAATTCATTTTTGTAGCACCATTAATGCTATTAGTTTCAATGTAGTTCCTCATAAATGCTGTACGATGAACAACCCTATATGACACCTCAGCTAATAAAGTTGCTCTAATATTCAGATGACAGTAAACACCACAGGTTCTGAAGTATATAATGTCTTTGTAACCGACTTACTGTACAAGCCGTAGGTAGCGATCATCTTCATAGTGTTCTGCAGGCTGCAGCCAGGCTGGAAGGTACCTCCATTGGGGTAGATGTCCACATGACCCACTGGTCTCTGGATGCCGATGCTGAGATCCGGGCTGCCTCTGGTGTTCGTGTGGAGGACGTCGACAAATTTCGCATCATCAGGGGAGAGACGGTTCAGCCTATCGGCATGCTCAAAGGTCGGGCCAGCAGGGTCAAAACCTAAAGTTGTAAAAAAAAAGTAGTAAAAAATAGATAAAAAGCAGTATAAAAAAAATAAAAAATAAAAAAAGTAGTATCACAGTATAACAGTAAGTTTCTGCGCTGGATGATTAATCAATAAAGAGAAAATGTGAACATTTTAGGTAGATACAATATAATAAACAACTGAGATACTAATAATGAGATACTGAGGAGTGCATAGCAATTAAAACTCAACAAATGCTTGCTTTGTCTACAGGGTCTATAAACAAAACAAGAACAGCCTAAGTAAAATGAAGGTATGGGATAAGTAGGGTGTGGGCCAAAACATGAGTTAATTGATGCCCCTGACCTGTGATTCTGTTGACTTTGTTGCTGGCGAGGTTTCCTGCGATGCCTGCCACATGTGCACCCAGACTATACCCCAGAACATGTAGCTTCTCAAGTGGATAGCCAATAAACTGTAAGAAAAAAAGAATAAAACAGGCAGTGTAAAAAAATGAAATAGAGTGAGCAGTATTTTTTTTATTGGGAATTAAACCATTTCTAATATGTACCTCTAACCAGTCGATAAACTGGGCCACATCCCCACCCACTATTCTGGTGTTTTCAGCAGAGGTTGGGTAGTGATGGCTGGCACGGTCCAGCCAGTCCACCACAACGACATTGGCACTGGGCTCACGCTCAAGCAAAGCAGACACCAGCTTAGCAACCCAGCTTTCAAACAGTCCGGCAACCTGCAAACAAAAAAAAAACAAAAAAAACACAATTATACCAATAATTTAAAAATGTTCAGGTTTAATCAGCATTAGCTATCACATGTTTATATACATGAATATAAATAGGAAATAGGTATATGGTGCACTGATTGTTGTGTATATGTATAAATCAGGAATTTTCAATGCATAAAATGACAAAAACGGAAGAAGTAATAACAGATTGCGTGCAGAACATGGGTGTGCACGTTGAACTCACCGACCAACCATGGATCACCAGAAAGGTCTGTGCATCAAGTTTGAATCTGCAGTCTGATATAGTCTCTCTTATTCCCGGGACGAGGTAGCACAGGTCCTCGTCTGGGAACTCTGCATTTCGCAATGAGAACTTGGACTGGATGCTTCCGTAGTCTGTATTCCTGTGAGTTGTGCTACCTGGTAATGAAGTCAGAGATTAAATAAAGCTCATATACAGTAGTCCTGTGTAGCTGCAACCTTGGAGCTGAAGATCGAAGGGTCTAACAATAGCTGATCTAATAATAGTGAAACTTTATGGTCAGTGGAAAAATGTCCGATATTAGGAGGTACATTCACGTGCCTTCCAAAGGCAGAGGAAGGTGATTAAATATCCATTAAAAAAAAAATATTGAAAAAAAATTAAGATTTTTAAGGTCTGGATTTAGATCCAGAATTTTTGAACCTTTATATGATTTATTTTATACAAATAAATACATCATTATTACATCATAACTGGTGCATACTGTATTTAGAGACTTCTACTTAGGTTGCATCCAGTTAGACAGCACATAGTGTATTGTTTATCTTTATGAACATCATAAATATTAAATACAGAACTTAAATATAGAACTGGAGTGAAAAAGTTTCTCTTACTTGAATCAGGTGTTTCAGTAGAATTTAAAAGATTCTCGCAGGAAATAACAGAAATTCCGATGATCAACAACCAGATACCTTCTTTTCCCATAGTACAGTGCGTAAATACTTATTTGTATATATTTGTATAACTTCAGCCTCTGACTGTAAGCTCAAAACATAAGGTGCCAAGAGCCGCTGGTTGGATTTATACCAGACACGCCTCTGTTCGCGCTTTCTGATTGGTTAAATGTGAATCGGGGGTGGTTAAGCATCCCAAAGAAGAAACGTGACTAGATGTCACGTGACTCTTGACCTAGCGTTGCATTTCAACACAAATATTTATATCTATAAGGAAAGAATAAGAAGTGTTATTCTATTTTATACAAATGCAATAAATGTATGCGTTGAAATATTCTAGAAAAATGTAGATACTATTTGAAAAGGTCAAGAAGAATTTATTGTTTGTCATTTCAATATACATCTATTTATTTTCACCATGTGTATATATATATATATATATATATATATATATATATATATATATCATTCATTTTCTACCACTTATCCGAACTACCTCGGGTCACGGGGAGCCTGTGCCTATCTCAGGCGTCATTGGGCATCAAGGCAGGATACACCCTGGACGGAGTGCCAACCCATCGCAGGGCACACACACACACTCATTCACTCACGCAATCACACACTAGGGACAATTTTCCAGAGATGCCAATCAACCTACCATGCATGTCTTTGGACCGGGGGAGGAAACCGGAGTACCCGGAGGAAACCCCCGAGGCACGGGGAGAACATGCAAACTCCACACACACAAGGTGGAGGCGGGAATCGAACCCCGACCCTGGAGGTGTGAGGCGAACGTGCTAACCACTAAGCCACCATGCCCCCACTACCTATATATATATATATATATATATATATATATATATATATATATATATATATATATATATATATATATATATATATATATATATATATATATATATATATATATATATATATATATATATATATATATATATTCACCGGCCACTTTATTAGGTACATCTTACTACTGTAGTACCTGGATGGACCCCCTTTTGCCTTCAGAACTGCCTTAATCCTTCGTGGCATAGATTCAACAAAGTACTGGAAACATTCCTCAGAGATTTTGGTCCATATTGACATGATAGCATCACGCAGTTGCTGCAGATTTGTCGGCTGCACATCCATGATGCGAATCTCCCGTTCTACCACATCCCAAAGGTTCTCTATTGGACTGAGATCTGGTGACTGTGCAGGCCATTTGAGTACAGTGAACTCATTGTCGTGTTCAAGAAACCAGTCTGAGATGATTCACGCTTTATGACATGACGCGTTATCCTGCTGGAAGTAGCCATCAGAAGATGGGTACACTGTGGTCATAAAGGGATGGACATGGTCAGCAACAATACTCAGGTAGGCATCTCAGTTCAGAGATGCTCTTCTGCGTACCTCGGTTGTAACGAGTGGTTATTTGAGTTACTGTTGCCTTTCTATCAGCTCGAACCAGTCTGGCCATTCTCCTCTGACCTCTGGCATCAACAAGGCATTTGTGCCCACAGAACTGCCCTCACTGGATATTTTCTCTTTTATGGACCATTCTCTGTAAACCCTAGAGATGGTTGTGTGTGAAAATCCCAGTAGATCAGCAGTTTCTGAAATACTCAGACCAGCCCGTCTGGCACCAACAACCATGCCACGTTCAAAGTCACTTAAATACCATTCTGACGCTCGGTTTGAACTGCAGCAGATCGTCTTGACCATGTCTACATGCCTAAATGCATTGAGTTGCTGCCATTTGATTGGCTGATTAGAAATTTGCTGATTAGCTATATATATATATATATATATATATATATATATATATATATATATATATATATATATATATATATATATATATAGCTGTTGCAGAACACAGTGAAATGAGACAACTTTTCTCCAGGATCATAACACAAAGACAGAGTTAAGGACTTAGTAAATTAGCCCTCGACACATAAAGTGCATCTGTGCAACTTGGTGCAAACAGAGCAGGACAAGACAAAAAAGACAGAAAGACAAAAAGACAGTGCAAACAAAAAATACAAGACATTACACAAAAGACAATGCACATACATGGAGGAAAACATACATGGACTCTCTGACCTACGTTACTTTGCACTTACATCTTTTAGGTTTAAATTTTCTTGACACTTTGTTCATGTGCCAAGAATTGTCCTTGGCACAGTATCTGTTCCAGTTAGACAGTCTGTACACCCTCATTGAGTAAACATAGTTTTGGCATAGTGTCATTAACCATTTGGTAGGAAACTGTCAAATGAAATGTAATATATTTTAGCATAATAAATTGTATTACACTTTGCATACGCATTACCTAACCGCCAATAAATTTATAACACTGACGAGTCGAGAATTAATTCAAGGCTTTCTTATTCATAGAGTACATATCATACGCAGATGTTTGCTTCGTATTGAACACACACGTCATTGTCAGTAGAAAAAAAAAAAAAAGCAGTCAACAGGAACAGACAGACAAAGTAAATCAGGATACTGACCCTTATTATCATTATCAAGCTCATCCTTGAGCAAACGATGAGTCAAACGGTTCAGGCTATTTGAGGTAGTGCAGAGACAGCATTTAATAAATGTCAAAGGATATTTTAATTCCTGTTGGCATTGTGTGTAGTCTTATACTGTGTTATATTGCTTAATAATGACATGATTCTATTTTTAGTTAATATGTATTTGGATAGAATAGAGACTCACACTGCGATAGGATCTGATTCACCGACTTATATCTTGTTGTAATTCAATGCATTAATATTAGATACAGTGTCTTGTAAGTGAATCTAATCAAACAGATCAGACAAATATATTATATTTGGTCATTTTTTTATTCAGGAAAATGTTCCAATATCATATATCTGTGAGAGGCAAAAGTATGTGAACCTCTAGGATTGAAATTTATGTGAGTGCCCTATTTTATTTAAAGAACAGAGATATAGCAAAGTCCGATGTTAATGACGAAAACAAGGGAGATTTCTGAGGAAAAAGAGTGTTATTGTTGCTCGTCAGGATAGAAAATGTTACAAAATCATCTCTAAAGATTTTGGACCACACAAATCTATAGTCAGGCAGATTTTGTACAATTGAAGGAAATTTAAGCCCATTAGTACCCTTGACAGAAGTGATCCACCAACAAAGATTACTCCAAAAGCAAGACATATAATAGTCTTTTGGGTCAAAAAGGAACCCAGGGTAACTTCTAAGCAACTAAAGGCCTCTTTTACGTTTTCTAATGTTAATGTTTGTGAGTCTGCCATCAGGTGAACACCGAACAACATCGGTGTGCAAGGCAGAGCTGCAAGGAGAAAACCTCTACTCTCCAAAAAGAACGTCGCTGCCCATGAAGTTTGCTAAAGATCATGTAGACAATCGAAAAATAATACAAGACAAAATAATATGTGGAAGAATGAGACCAAAATAAAACTTTTTTGTTTTCAAATGAGAAGTGTTATTTTTGGAGAAAAGGAAATAATGAATTTCTGCATAATTATTTTACCATCTGTGAAACATGGTGGTGGTAGTGTCATTGGGACTGTATTGCTGCATCTGGGCCAGGACAGCTTGCTATCATTCATAGTACAATGAATTTAAAATTATACCAGTGAATTTTAAAGAAAAATGACATCTATCTGTGAACTGAATCTCAAGAAAAAATGAGCCATAAACCATGAGCACAAGCACCCAAGTCTGTCTACAAATGGATGTTTAAAAAGAGGAACAAAGATAAGGCTTTGGAAATGGCCAAGTCAAAGTCACTCACTCTCACTCACTCATTTTCAACCGCTTTATCCGAACTACCTCGGGTCACGGGGAGCCTGTGCCTATCTCAGGTGTCATCGGGCATCAAGGCAGGATACACCCTGGACGGAGTGCCAACCCATCGCAGGGCACACACACACACTCTCATTCACTCACGCAATCACACACTAGGGACAATTTTCCAGAGATGCCAATCAACCTACCATGCATGTCTTTGGACCGGGGGAGGAAACCGGAGTACCCGGAGGAAACCCCTGAGGCACGGGGAGAACATGCAAACTCCATACACACAAGGCGGAGGCGGGAATCGAACCCCTAACCCTGGAGGTGTGAGGTGAACGTGCTAACCACTAAGCCACCGTGCCCCCCAAGTCAAGTCAAAGTCCTTAATTCAAAAGAAATGTTGTGGAAGGATCTGAAGCAATCAGTTCACATGGTGACACACATTAAAATCCGAGTGTTGAAGCTCTTCTGTACTGTGGAACGGAATAAAATTCTTCCAAGACATTGTGCAGGACTGAAAAGTTACCAGAAACTTCACTTGAAGTTATTGTTGCACAAGGGCTCACAGCAGATACTGAAATCAAAGGTTCTCATATTTTTGCAAGTCACAGATATGTAATGCTGGATCATTATTCTCAATAATTAAATAAATGTTTGTATAAGTATCTATTTTTGGCTCATTTGTTTGATTGTGTTCTCTTTATTTACTTTTAGAACTTGTGAGAAAATCTGATGATGTTTTGGGTCACATTTATGCAGAAATATAGGAATTTCTAAAGGGTTCAAAAACTTTCAAGCAACACTGTACATATACATATATAAAATAAAGAAATAAAATATCATACATGTTGCATTGATATGAACATTTTAAAGCATCACAATGATAATGATAAAATATATTGTAATTAGAGTTGCCCGGTTTGTCACAGTTTGTCCCCCTGGGAATTGTCCTTTTTTTTAATAGTCAGTCCCGGAAAATTTATTCTCTCCTCAGTGTCCCGGTTTCAGTAGACTTTAGCCCTTTCTGTTCATATTTAGAATGCTGTCTGTGTATTTGGCCTGGGTCTTTGGCTACGGTGGGATGTGACCTAGCGTAAATCGTGCCTCGGCCTTGGCGGTAACAGACAGCAGTCGATATGAAGTGCCAGTAAATGTGTTGAACTTGTTTACGTATTTTATTAAAGAGGTTTACCCTTACACTGAAATGGGTAGAGCTTTGGAAAAGTCTGAGCTTCAAGTCAGATTGAATTTAAATTGTCACGCACTCAGTGCAAGTCATTCATTGAAGAACAAAAGCCTCTGATAGCTGCAGCAAAGGGAAGTAACAAGTACAAACACATAATTAGGAAAGATAATTATCTTATGATTTGTAATGTTTCATATAAGTTAATGTTAGTCTTTGACACAGGCACGTAATTAACAAATTGTGCTGTAAATGGTTATAGACAGATATAGGTGTAGCCTAGTGTAAGAATGGTCGAATTAACTATTTATTTAGACAAGAAGGAGTCAAAAGCAAAACTTAATGTGAATGTTTCGCAAGTAATTTCTCCAAAGGGATCTAGAAGTTTTGCTGTGGTACCTGGAATAATTGTGTAATATAGTACTGTACACTGAGTGTTAAAACTGCCCTTGAGGCAGACCTGTACTGTATGTTTAAGCACTCTCAGCCAATGGGGTCAAGGAATGGGCCCCCACCCACTCACACCCACTCACACACACTCACACACACTCCCACACAATCCTACCCATCTCCACATCAATACACACAGAAAAAGACCGTGTGTGAGAAAGACCCCCTGCTTTTGCCAAAACAACATCAGCTGAGACAAATGTTGAGAGATTCCTCGACTAGTTAGGCTTGAACTCTGTGACCTGCTCAGGTCAGGATGGTGTTTCTTAATCTCTCTGGGAAACTGGTGCAAGGATCAAATATATGATCAAAACATAAAATAGTAAATCTATTGTCTGGTAAAAAAAAAAAACTCTTTTTATTTATTTCTTTTACACTTGACGCATGTGAACACCACCACGCTAGCTGAGTAGCTTGCTAGGTTTTATTTCCCTAGATACGTAACTAGCTCATGCTCATCCACGCATGTATTTTGTATTTTGTCCTTTTACATATTATCCTGAAGCTTAATAAAAATCTTATATTCATACTGTAACACCTTAATATATTTTGCTAGCTAGTTTAGCTCGATCAGCTAGTTAATGGCTTACTTGTATCGTAGTAAGTAATGAAGCTTGTAAAACTCATTCATGTGAAAACCACCAGCTGTTATTAAACATTGTCATTTAATAATGTAGAGTATATTTATGTAAAAACTCTATACTGGCACGTCTCCCTGCCTCCTGTCGTTATCTAATTGTTGCACAAACACTGCAGTCTGTCTGGTTCTAGCCCAGCCTGTGGAGATGGTGATGCTCCATGTGAACCTGGCTCTTCTGTTCCTCTTCTCAGCTTTCTTTAATTACACATTTCAATAAAATCAACAGCTCCACAGCGTCCACAGCTCTTGTAGTGATCCCTGGAAACCTCGAGCAGAGCGTTTAATCTCTCCACAGAGATCTGGCACATGATTTGGGAATCTGTGCTGAAAATGAGTAATTACAATATTAACTTCTTTAACTCTTTTACCCAGAAACCAAAAAATGTCATGTCTCAATCCACAGTGGAGCTTAAAATGAAGCTCATATAAAAGCAGACACTCAGGACTGTAGAATCTTTCTTTCTTTCTTTCTTTCTTAATTTCTTTCTTTTTGAATGTAATTTCTTTCTTTCTTTTTCTTTAGTGTACTGGGGTAATATATTCCTAGAAAGCACAAAAAAAATAAAGAAAACAAGTAAATAAAAATAAATTCCCCACATATTTTTCTATCTTCTAATTAAAGGTAAATGTTGATATCAAACCCATTTCTACTCTGTGAGATGCTGCATGTTCTTGTTCATAAGCATCCTCTCATTCATCTGATCATTCAGGAGAACGTGTGTGTGAACACTTCACATAATCTGAGACAGACCATTAAAGGATTCATTCTTCGTTATTTTTTAAACATCTCGCAATCTGGAGAAGGATTTGAGAACCTGATTCAGCATCATTTCAACCACAGATGCTCCATGAGGAGGAGAAGAAGGAGGGAAGGAAGGGATAAAGAAAGGAATTAGGGGAAGGAAGGAAGGAAGGAAGGGATAAAGAAAGGAATTAGGGGATAAAGGAAGGAAGGAAGGAAGGAAGGAAGGAAGGAAGGAAGGAATTAGGGGATAAAAGGAAGGAAGGAAGGAAGGAAGGAAGGAAGGAAGGAAGGAAGGGATAAAGAAAGGAATTAGGGGAAGGAAGGAAGGAAGGAAGGAAGGAAGGAAGGAAGGAAGGAAGGAAGGAAGGGATAAAGAAAGGAATTAGGGGATAAAGGAAGGAAGGAAGGAAGGAAGGAAGGAAGGGATAAAGAAAAGAATTAGGGGATAAAAGGAAGGAAGGAAGGAAGGAAGGAAGGAAGGAAGGAAGGAAGGAAGGAAGGAAGGAAGGGATAAAGAAAGGAATTAGGGGAAGGAAGGAAGGAAGGAAGGAAGGAAGGAAGGGATAAAGAAAGGAATTAGGGGATAAAGGAAGGAAGGAAGGAAGGAAGGAAGGAAGGAAGGAAGGAAGGAAGGAAGGAAGGAAGGAAGGGATAAAGAAAGGAATTAGGGGATAAAAGGAAGGAAGGAAGGAAGGAAGGGATAAAGAAAGGAATTAGGGGATAAAAGGAAGGAAGGAAGGAAGGAAGGAAGGAAGGAAGGAAGGAAGGAAGGAAGGAAGGAAGGAAGGGATAAAGAAAGGATTTAGGGGATAAAGGAAGGAAGGAAGGAAGGAAGGAAGGAAGGAAGAAGGAAGGAAGGGATAAAGAAAGGGATGAAGGAAGGAAGGAAGGAAGGAAGATAGGGATAAAGGAAGGAAGGAAGGAAGGAAGGGAAGAATGAAGGGATAAAGAAAGGAAGGAAGGATCTCTACACTGTGTACATCATGACATTCTCTACAACCCACTCACTGAATAATATTAAGTAATAATTTTTTTTTAAATGTGAAAAGCGTAATATGAGTAATAATGTTGCTTCCTCACAATAAAAATAACATCTTTTTGTTCCCTAAATGTTTTATATTTCATTATGACTGGTCGCGTGTCAGCTCTGAGGTTATGGGTCATGTAAAATAAACTGCTTTGAACAAAACTATATTTAGAAACTTTTTAGTTCTATTTTCATGTGTGAGTTTTCTATAATAAAAAATCATTTTTGACCACACACAATTTAGTAAAACCTGGAAAACATTTCCACTATCACCAAATCTTCATAACAGACAGTAATTATTTATTCTCTTTGCACCATACTAGTGGAAATTTGTCCAGAATGTCTATGATGTGAAATAGCAGGGACTGTCAAGAGATGTCAAAGTGTTTAATACAGACAAACTAACTGACAGCTAAAGAATGAATTATTATAAACACAAATAGAATTTATGGTCTGAAACATATAAATGTGTAAATCCATTCATGACTGTTACAAAGGATACAATACATTAGGTTAAGTTTTATTACATTTTTATGACTTTTTATGAAAATCTTACGATCTTATGATCAACATTGTTCAAGTTCATTAACATCGTTACTTACTTTAAAGAGAAATAAATGAATTGATCATCTGGAATAATCCATGTGAATATATTATGAGAAAATTTACTGTTTATGATTATTGTTGTCCAATGGCGCCCTCTGGTGACCATCTCAGCGTTACTACAGGCTGCCGTTCAGAAACTCATTGTAGGAATCAAGTGGCACAGATTTATCATTAACAGCTTAAATCCTCCTTAGATCTTAGCTGTCTATACTTTATTTTTCCCTTTAAATGATTAGTATAGAACAGAAAAAAATATATAAATTATTTCCCACCTCCCACCTCAACTGTATAATCTTTTTACGGCTTCTCTAGTTAGGCCAAAAATAACAATAAAAAAGTATATATATGAACAAATATTGAGTTACAGAGCAAACCGAGGACTTTTGATTTGGACTTTGAGAATATTTGTCTTTCCAGGAAGGTTTTCTCTACAGGAATATAGCACTGAGTCACATTTCATCATGCATTATGATTCAAAGAATGTTCTTATAATGTTGCTATATCTTTAAACTACACCAAACTAGATTAAAATAAAAATATATTCAACGCATATAAACAATAAAAACTGAAGTTGTTAAGCAGGGAATCACACTAATGAAGTCGTTGTAGCAGTGACCCTGTGTTAATCAGACTGAAAGCTAACAGGTTCTTGGATCCGTCCTCAAGAAGTCTGGATTATTCTTGGAAAGACAGCTGTTGCCTCCAAGTTGTGAAGAATGGTGTTTAAGCTTTGGCGCTTGTTAGCGGTTGTTTGTGAGATGTACCTATTTATGTTACCCAGTTTGTCTTCAGGGACTTTTTTTTTTTTTTTTTTTGGAAAGATGATTTCAGCAGATCGCGGTCCTCGCTTTTCGATCCATCTCTCCTGAAATAGGGCTGATGAGAGGAGAAAGATTTACAGACAGCAGATTGGTGTTGGATCGGGATCGGTTTTCCCTGTCGGTAGCTGTGAGTGCTGACGTCTTGTGTCATGTTTGTACGCTAAAGTGTGTACAGAAAAATACACTGCAAAAGTCTCAGACACTCATTTTTTTTTTCTTCACATTATATTCACATTTTTTTCTTCTATGACGTAACTGTGGTCTGATTTTATTTGCAGAAACAGAAGCACATGAACCACCGATACTCTCCAGTCTATTTTATAATAAATCTGTGTCCGGTGGCACTCAGATCCTGTGGGATGCAACAAAAAAGCTGCTGGAGATGCAGTCAGATAGGAAGCTTTCTGGACAGAAAAATGCCATGTCCAATTATATAGAAACATATTGGATGATCACTCAGTCATTCACGATGCTTCGGTAATCTTTAACCTGAGGGTTGCAGTGGTTTGTTTGTAGGGTTATGTTTTAAAAAATATCGACTTGGCCCAGTTTATTTCTACATATTGCAAATTATGCTCGCATTTTTATACGTAAAGGCTCCTGATCAGTGCAACAGGAAAACTACAGGAGATTGTAAGTTCTTAATAATGCCAGAGAGCATAGAGAGCAAAGTTTGCTGTGTTTTCTGTGTAGGAGGGATTTCAGTTTTTTTTCCGTGTCAGTCACAGAAACACTAACCAATCGAAGGCATCAGTAACATTATTCATGGAGAGAGTGGATAGCATTTTCTTTAAAGTGTGCTACGGTGCCATATGATGCAGCAGGGGCTTCATGTGTCTCAGAGGAAGCACCATGTTAGTATCAGTATGAAAAGAGAGAGCTGGCTGGTGGGTAGGAATCGGACGATGATGAAACTGGGGCAAAAACTGTGAAGCAGGGGAATATATACAGAAATGTGTGTGTTTTTCTTTTGTTAATTATTTGTAAGGGTTTTATAGAATAGGTGTGTGTGTGATTTTGTTGTTACTCTGGGTACAGAACATTTTTTCTGGTTTAATTTCATTTTATTTTCAGGTCTTTATCAGGTACTAAATGAATCTTACAAAAACTGCATGTTTTAGTTAGTTTGGCATTTTGGTTTTGGTGAATTAAATCAAATGGCGGGTGCAAAAGCAAACGGAACAAAAGGTTACAGGTCACATGGACACATGTAAGGGTTAAATTTCACATTGACTATAAAATCTTGCCTTTGACATTTAAAGCCCTTAATTCTCTGGCTGGGGCATATAGCCCATATCAGTTGATGCAGGCTTACCTCTAATCCCTAGGATCACTTTGTGCATGATCCTGAAGGATCCTAAATTGTAGATCTGTATTCCAGCAAATATTAGAAATTAGGTGCTAATTCGATTTCAGATCCACATCAATACCGATTTCGGGAACCTCTGCTTCGTTCCTTGGATCTCGATTCCTTTTGAATTGTATCATTTTATTCTATCGCACTATATCGTATTTTTGACATAATTGTAAACATTTTTTGAACTTCTATGCAAATAAAGTTGCTTGTTAGCACGATTACTACTAATTATTGTTATTAGTAATACAAGTAACGCAAATACGTTCTGAGCTCATCTGTCCTATATGTCAGCATCTCCTTGGGGAGGTTTCTTCTAACAGATATTCTCTCTGATGTAATCTGACCTCGCAGCTCTGCTCTCCTCATGGATCTCTGAGTCTCTGAGTCACAAGCTGCACAAGGGGACAAACACACTCCTCAAGAATGCCTGTAAGATTAGAGTAACCCAACTCCTTAGTAAACCTCTCACACTGTTCCCTCTGGTCTCTGCACAAATGATCTCCCTCTATGTAGATCGTACTGACAAACGACGACCACTCGATGCTTCGTATCATCAACTGTTCTTTCTGATGTTCAACTGGAACCTTCAAAAACTCTTAAGGGAATTGTACGTGTCATGATAATTACTCCATCACAATATATCAGTGTATTCAACTGTAACATTTTATACTACAGTATCGCTGAATTCTGCATTTTGATTGGTTAGAAGACGTTCATTCATTTTCTTTGAATCAATGAATCATTTTCATGAATCAACATTACATTCATCTACAAATGGATAAAAAAAGTATGAAGAATGTGTCGTTCTTTTAAAAAGAAAAAACTTGCTGTTAAATAAAGACATTTAAAACACTCGCTGTACCATTTATAATGATCCTTTGTTATACTTATAAATTGGACCCAAATCTGCAGGTAAATCTTTAGTGTTCAAGCAATAATTTATTTTTTCCTTTTTTTTACACATTCTGGGATTTTAAATCTTGTTTGATTCCATCTTCGACTGCCAGGTCTGACCTCAGAGTCCTGTTCTTGACTAAAAGGAGCAGATACTGATGTGGTCTTCTGCTGTTTAGACCATTTTAATACAACCTGCCTTAAATTTAACATTTTGTGATGCTTTTCTGTGCACCACTTTTGTAAAGAGTGATTATTTACATTATTGTACCATTACCAGTATCCTGACTGAACGAGTTAGCCCGTCCTCCTCGGAACCGACGCTCACTGGATCTTCTTTGTTTTTCTGTGTAAACTCAAGAGACTTAAATCCCATTAGATCAGCATTTTCTGCAATATTCAAACCAGCCTTTCTGGCACCAACAATTCTAAGCTATTATTTTTCTTTAAGAATCATGGGTTAGATTTATTATTCTAGATTTCCTGGATTCATCACCATTTTGTTCTTCATTTAAATACTTTAACATTTAACGATTTGCCATGTTTTATGAAATCTCTGTAGACGTGTTCACAAGATCTCTGCATGCACTGATACTCACTCTCACACTCTTCCCTCTATTCCCACAACAGCTGGTGCTTTTTTGAGAGTTTTTACCTTAAAAGGAGACAAAGAAAAGAGCAGCTCTTCCTGTGGGTGGCTTCAATTTTCCTTCTCTTCATTACTGCAAACCCTTTGATTCTCTTCTTCCCTTTATCATGTCCAACTACTCCAACTACTCCTTTATCATGTCTAACTTCTCCTAATGTCCTGTCAGTTATTCGCAAATAATTTGCTTGATGAATTATATATTTTATATATATATATATATATATATATATATATATATATCCAGTGCAAAATTATTGATACCTTTTTTGATGTAAAAAAAAAAAGTATAGAATTGTAAAAGATGAATATTTCATGCACACTTGTTTGTATTCTTAAACCTATATATATATATATATATATATATATATATATATATATATATATATATATATATATATATATATATATATATATATAGGGAATTGGATAATAGCTGTAATAATTTTCTTTTACAGTCTTCTTCAACTCCACATGACACTGAAGCCTACAAACCACATTATTAAAAGAAACTCTGCCCAAAATGTGCTTACTTATTATACGGGATTTATTAAAAATACCAGGAACCTGTTAGAGTAACATTCTCACCCAGCATGAGACAAATAAAACCAAGTCATAAACATTCTTTAGTAACATTTTCATCAAGGCTGCAAGCGTTGAAGTGGTTCAGTCTAACGGCATTTGAGAAGCGTTTACTTTAGTCTGATAACTCAGGACTTTATTATATTGGACTACGTTTGATATGGATATGGAGAAGACTTCAATCCAATCATTCCTAAGCCCTGTCTCTTTCATTTTCAACTCCACTGATGAGATCACAATGAAATACATTTAATATTAGAGCAAAAGCTCCAACAGGGAGCAGAACCTGGAACTTCCTGGGATAGGAAACTGTATAAGAGGCAAAGTTCTGTGTTGGTAAAATGATTCATTTTGACAGGAAATAATAATAATAATAATAGTAATAATAATAATAACTGGTCATATATTTTCTACAGCAATTATAGTAATGTTAAAATGTCCGCAGAATTGACTTATTGTCTTCTTAAAACTCTTAATTAATATATTATTTATATTAATATATTATTATATTCCAGGATTTGCAGAGGAACTGAACATTATAAGCAGGTCTGACCTCAGACTTTTTATTGGCTTGCTCTAGCTTTTTTTTTCCATCAGCTCTTAACTCCACTCATGCGTGAAGAAGGGAAAAAAAGGATCTCCACTTTTACAGACCCGACCAACCCGGTTATTAACATTCATGTGTGCATTTTTCTGCAGCCCTGTTGTTCATTTGTTTACTTAAGGAGTTGGAGCTGTGTTTCTGATTAACATTCAGAAAGAAAGAAAGAAAGAAAGAAAGAAAGAAAGAAAGAAAAAAGAAAGATTCTACAGTCGAGAGGAAAGAAAGAAAGAAAGAAAGAAAGAAAGAAAGAAAGAAAGAAAGAAAGAAAGATTATACAGTCGAAATGAAACAATAAATGAAAGAAAGAAAGAAAGAAAGAAAGAAAGAAAGAAAGAAAGAAAGAAAGAAAGAAACAAAGAAACAAAGATTCTACAGTCGAGAGGAAGGAAAGAAAGAAAGAAAGAAAGAAAGAAAGAAAGAAAGAAAGAAAGAAAGAAAGAAAGAAAAAAGTAAGAAAGATTCTACAGTCAAGAGGAAAGAAAGAAAGAAAGAAAGAAAGAAAGATTCTACAGTCGAGAGGAAAGAAAGAAAGAAAGAAAGAAAGAAAGATTATACAGTCGAAATGAAACAATAAAAGAAAGAAAGAAAGAAAGAAAGAATCAGATCTTTCCTTTTTACATCACTAAGAAGGGAATGTCATTATTATCAGGCAGATGTTTTTATCTGTAAAAAATGACTTGCAGAAAACACAGGCCTGAAACTCAAACAGGAAAAAGTGTATTTTACATGTTTCATGGCGTGTTATTGATGATAAGAGTTTTGTTAACTCGTATAAACAATACGTCTTGTTCTAGACACAGATTGTGCAGCGTTAATGTCCAGTTCCCTTAAAATACACTCCAAAAATAAATCATCCAAATATGGAAAGTGGTTGAGAGAAAGATTTTGGATAAAGAGTATAGGGAGGGGCGTGTGTGTGTGTGTGTGTGTGTGTGTGTGTGTGTTTGTGTGAGGAGTGGAGTGCCTGATTATGTGTGTGTGTGTGTGTATGCGTGTCAAAAATGGGGTATGCATGCTTAAGGGGTGGTGTGTGTCTTCAAGAATGGGGGTGTGTGTCACCAAGGAGCAGGGTTCACTGTGACTACATCAGGTTTAAACCTTCCACAGAAGCGTTGTGTTTCATTCTGCTTTAACCTGCTCTTTTCCTCCGCTCTCCTCTTTCTCTTTCTCTGTGTGTCCTCCTCATCACCTCATTTCTCCACAACATCCTCACTTGACAAGACAAAGCTCCATTCCAATCATCATCTACACTCTTGAGTGAGACCAGCTCCTTCGATTCGGCACATTTTCCTCTCGGACCACAGCCGGCAAAATGGAGGCGATCAAGAAGAAAATGCAGATGCTGAAGGCAGACAAGGAAAACGCCTTCGATCGTGCAGAGCAGGCCGAGACGGACAAGAAGGTCTCAGAGGACAAGTGCAAGCAGGTGAGATGTAAAGGAGCACGAAGTATTCGCAAAGGAATAATTAATAAATAAATATATAGATAGATAAATAAATAAATACAATGAACAATTTGGAACGTTTTACTATGTGCAGGTGTTTCAGAAGTACGCTCTGGGAATAGGGGGCCAAGCACTTATAGCTGGACTACAAATACACAGATATTTAAATGAAGTTTACAATTTTGAGTTCCCTTAAAACATGCTAGGTGCTAAAAGAAGACGGTGGGAGGGCAAACGATTGTACATCTTTTTTTTATTATTAGTAGTAGTTTATTATTAGTAGTATTAACAAGATGAATTGTTAATTGAAACGTTACATCGACAAATATAACGTAGCATACACTTGTTTTGGCAGGCGTCATGACAACCATATCTAAATACGAACTCCATCACTGGAAGATCTTCTTGAGAATCTCAAGCATCCTGATTTCAAGCTCTGCTGAGGGCCACAGACTGTAACAACTATCTTAGGATTAGCTCAGTAATCGTCATAAGGACCACAAGGGGAAAAAAAGCATCTGCTAGGTCCCATCCTTGGCATCACTAAATTCCATCAGGGCACCAGGAATAACCCTGCGCCAATCCATCTGCTCCTTTGCCCTTTTCGTATTGGTTACAAGGTCAATGGCTCTTAATAAACTCCAATGAGCTTTAGAGAAGAATCGTTTCTCTAGAGGATCTTCAGATTCAGGTGTAATAATTTGTCAGACTTCAAATTTGTCTGTGTGTCTCATGCGATCAGGCACTACGCATGATACCAGCCTCATTATTACGTAGTAATCATTAAAAATTATTTTCTCTACTTGTGATGTGCTATGTAATGTTTGTTTATTAGGGGTTATACATTACAGAACTCCAGTCAGGTGATAACAGGTTTGTATAATCGCAAATCCGTGTATTAAAACTAAATCAGTGGGCAAAATAAAGCAAGTAATTTGAGCAGAACTCTCGATGCATATTAACATTAGCATAAGCTCAGATAGGAGACGAGAGGAGACGAGAGGAGACGTACAGTGACGGCTCAGGTATAGCTAGTTGAACTGACTAAGTCCAAGTGAGTTCCTACACAGGCGTTTCGTGTATTAGAACATGACGATGTGAAGGATACCGAACTATAAATACATCTGTCCGTCTTTACACTTGCATGCGAGCCCTGTGGAAAGGACAGTGTAGGATTACAATATTCCTGTTCAAGTTGTTTTGCTTCTTCAAACATTTATTTAGTAAGCGAGAAGTAAGTGGTGTGTTATTACAAGAAAGTACAAATCAAATTGACAAGCGCCACACTGGCATCGTGTAATACGTGTAAGTGATCGTGTGGTGTTTATTGATAACTAGGAATGTCACGGTAGTGACGGACTGCAGAATGACTGTATTTCTGCTGTGTGGTTCAGTTAGAGGACGAGCTGCTGGGGCTGCAGAAGAAATTCAAAGGGACAGAGGATGAAGTGGACAAGTACTCCGAAGCCCTCAAAGATGCCCAGGAGAAACTGGAACTGTCTGAGAAGAAGGCGACAGATGTAAGAACCAGTATTTACACAGGAAAAAGTTGCACATATTCAGAATTGGGTTACGCACTTAAATTGAAGCCAGAAATAAATAATAAAAGCAGCAAAATAAAAGTAGCAGCATCAACAACACAAGCAACACATTTGTCTTTTAGTAAAAAAAAAAAAAAAACAGGTATAGAATATGCAGACTTAAGAAAGAAATCTCATTTTTGTTTACTTTCATTTTAAATCTTTTATAATAGTAAAAAATATAAATCAAAATATCATGTTAAATCTTATCTAAATCTAATAAGGGTCTATGTTTCCGATATATTGTTGCTTGAATAATGCTAGTTGTAATTTAATGATTTTAATAGTTCTGAATATAGATATGGGCGACATGAAGGTGATTTATTTTTAGGACCAAAACTTAAATAAGTGTCAAAGGAACATGAATAGCTGTTTAAATTAAAAGCAGGTCATGTCATGTGATTAGGCCACATCAAGACAGATCATTATTAAAAGCAGTGACATGACGCTTTCACCACTGACATTCATTTCTAATGAAAAGAGACCTTACTATGATTTTAAAAAAGGGTGTGTTCACTTTCCACACAAAGTTAATTATACTACACAATACTCTGTTTATTAAGACATATTAATCCCTCAGCACCACTAACACACACACACACACACACACACACACACACACACACACACAGACAGACAAAGACCAGACCTCAGTGAGTTATGCAGTAGACCTGGAATGGTTGGAATGTGTCTAAAGCAAACAGTGAAGTCTCCCCTCCAGAGTCTGATGCATTGCCCCAGAGATTTCCTACTGTGGGGAGAAAAAACATTCACGCACATTCCTGTTGTCAGCAGCTAACAAAACTAACCTCACACACACTTATACACACATACAGAGAGAGAGAGAGAGAGAGAGAGAGAGAGAGAGAGAGAGAGAGAGAAGCAATTAGATTTTCATTTAGATTCATTAGATTCTCCAGGATTACGTCTGTGTATTTTCCATATCCTTCACTTACAATTCAGTGACACAACCAAATAGATGTTTTATGAGTTACTTTCCAAAACCTCCAGAGGGATCTCTGTGAACCGAATCAGCACTAAATTTGGATCTTCTAGTTTCCAGTGTAACGTCATACGGAATGTTAGACGTATCCTCCTGGTATAGATGGATTAGTATTCCATTCTGTGTGTGTGTGTGTGTGTGTGTGTGTGTGTCAGTGAAAGAGAGAGAGAGAGAGAGAGAGAGAGAGAGAGAGAGAGAGAGAGAGAGAGAGAGAGAGAGACAACAGTAATTTAGACATGCAGGTTAATCCTTGGATTTTAACTGTGTGTAACTATGTGCAATCCAATTAGTTAATTATATTGTCCATTGGATTACGATTTAAAAAAGTTATAGTCTTCACTGCTAAAAATCAGTTAACTTCCCCAAACAAGAATTCAGAAAAATCACCTGTGTTACCCAGTGTTGAACTGGGATTGATATCTTCAAGGACACATCGCTTGTACCTATAGTTTGTGTCTGTTACCTGTTAATATAAATGTAATGAACCTTTAAAAATAATCTATGGCACATACAATAATTGGAACATCTACGGTCTTATTAAGCAGCTTAAAGATACATAAAAACCAGACAGATTCATTTACAAATCACTTGAATAGGTTTCATGTATAAACAGCAAGAGGTCATTCTAAAGGAAAAGAGTCGGGCCGGGCCGGGCAGGGCAGGGCTGTGTGTCTGTCAGGGCCTCAGAGCAATTAACATTCCCAGAGTTTATTAACACAAATTCAAGCCCTAACTGCAAATACAAACTGCCTAAGCGTTACAGGTCAAAGCCCACTCTCTGCTTTCAGCCAGGTCGTTTGTCAAGGTGGCACCTCAGAAAGCCTTCATTGTTTCCTTCAGCCTTGAACTCCGGCCAAACGCTCATTAAATTCATCCAATGTCCAAAAGTCACACACAGAGTCCAGAAAGCATCTGCCCACATTTCAAACAGGAAGACCTTCCTCCTCCTACAGGCGTGATGTCATCTAAAACCACTTTCTTTCCCAGGACTGGAAGATTTAACACTAAACTTTCCTTGGCGCGTTCCTGCGTTTTTCCTGCAGGCTGCTGCTTCTCCATTGCGCGCTCTGAACTGTTAATAGAAGCTGATTTCAGGGGAAAATTCTAGCAGAGAGGTTCCAGAGAAATGTTTTAGACATCTGGATTCAACTTTACGCTTTTCTTTCATTCACTGTGAGGGTTGAATACCCTTTGCGTACTCTGGGTCGTTTTTGGTGACCGTTTGGTTAAAGTGGGTTTCCTGAAGACGCAGTAATGGCTCTGAACTCGTTAGACGCAGTGAAGAGGAGAATCCAGGCCTTACAACAGCAGGCGGATGAAGCTGAAGATCGAGCCCAGCTTTTCCAGAAAGAACTGGATGAAGAACGAGATGTCCGCGAGAAAGTGAGACTTTGCGATTTTTCACTTCCTAATGACGAGTGATTCGCTGACGAATCGATTCCTGTAAAAGACTCGTTCCAAGCGAATCGGTTTGTTGCTTTAGCATTGGGTGTATATGATATTTTTTAGATTTTTAACCTGTTGGCAGTAATTCTAAACTATATATTTAATATTAAATATAAATTATATTTAACCTAGAAATGTAAACTTTTAAAAGATTTAGTTTTTAAAGGTGCACCCCATGAACCCAGGTCAATATTAAGAAATATTAAATACCTTTAAGGTTAACACACCATTAGCAAGTTAATGTACACTTTAGTATTTTTACAAGTGTAGGGTATTATAAGCAGTTCGGCTGAATTGTGAATAGTAAATGATTCCTTGATTTCTGCTCTTACACAAAACAAATATATGCATTAATATATTAACAATAATTCAAATAGTAAAAGAGTTTATTGTAGGCTGTTATGTTTATTTTCTTTGGTATTATTCGATCCGTTACGGTTTGTTCTTCTTGAAAATCACACAATTTACATTTATGATTGAATTTTTTTTTTCTGTTTTTGGCTGATGCTTTTATCCAAAAGTGACTTAACGATGACTTAGTTAAGGGACTTGATCCAACATTGGCAGCTTGGCCTTCCTTGAATTGAAACTCACAGCCTTCCAATCAATCAGTAGCACAGAGCCACTACGTCCCATTTTAACCCCTTTATCCTGTCAGGGTCATGATGGGCCCAGAGCCTGTCATGGAAATTCTGGGTAAGATGGGAAATTACACCTTTGATGGGATCACCAGTTCATCTGAGGCCACTGTGCATGTGCACAAACACACATTTATACTTGGGGAAATTTAAAGCAGGTAGTCCACCATGTTTTTGGGCGGTCAGAGGAAATCAGGAGAATCTGGAGGAGGAGACGAGCAAAACTCCAGTCAGACAGTAGCCTGAGTTTAGGATGGAACAGCAGGGACTCTGAAGCTGTGATAAGACAATGCTAAATTCAATGACAAAGCATATTCTAAAATACTGTACAATATATAATTTATAGGGTTATGGATCACACTGAACAATTTTATATATATATAAATTTCACATAAATTATTATTTATATGGGCAATTATATTGACAATATAATGCATAGATATTGTAGAAAAATAATGGTAACATTAGACATATTGGCTATGTGCTCATAGCTATATGTAATCATGTACAGTATATGTAACATGATTAATGTAGAATCAAAACTGTAGTTTAGATTGTATTTCTGAATCTGTAGTGTTAAATCAAATAATTAGAAAAACTTGTCTCTTGAGGTCATTCTCACATTGTGCTATTCGAAAGTTATTCATTAAGTACCAGGAATTACACAATAACTACAGTGAAACTAATCAAAATTGTACATAGTTATCAAAAAAAAAAAAAAAAGAATGTAGGTTTGGGAGGTTAAGAGGTTAAATGAGTTTATTTGAAAGCAATGGGCTTTCCAAGAATTTATGAGACTTGTGAAACACAGTCTTTCTGAATCCCTGCTCTGTCATTTAAAAATGGCAAATTAAATGAAAATGAATCCTCCATATTGGGGCCTTTATACTGTTTAACGATTGCTTAAAAGAAGCTGTTCCACAATCTGCTCTCGCTATATTATTCTTGCTTAAAGAAGCAAAACTGTGATCTTGATGGATACTAAATGGTGGAAAATGAGGGAAAGACAGAGAAACTATCCACGCTTAGACCTTTTGGAAAAAACACACTGATGCTGAAATAATTCTGTTGTAAATAATAAGTCTGTTGCCTGTCTGGTCTTTATTGGTCATAAAGGGAAAGCAAATCTGTAGAACGTGATAAAATGAGGCGAAAATAAAACCTAGGTCTGTTTTGTTCAATATAGTGAAGTTTTCTGTAAGTAAATGCTTATTTAACATTTATGAGAGGAGTCTCCAGGGTGAGGAGCTCGGTCACCCGGGAGGAGCTCAGATTAGAGCCGCTGCTCCTCAACATCGAGAGGAGTCAGCTAAGGTGGCTCGGGCATCTGTTCCGGATGCCTCCTGGACGCCTCCCTGGGGAGGTGTTCCGGGCATGTCCAACCGGGAGGAGGCCCCGGGGAAGACCTAGGACACCTATGTCTCTCGGCTGGCCTGGGAACGCCTCGGTATTCCACCGGAAGAGCTGGAGGAAGTGTCTGGGGAGAGGGAAGTCTGGGCGTCCCTGCTTAGACTGCTGCCCCCGCGACCCGGCCCCGGATAAGCGGTAGAAAATGGATGGATGGATGGATGGATGGAGAGGAGTCTCCAGTGTCAGCAATTTGTAAATGATGGGACGTTTTCTGAAATTGTAATATCAGTATAAAAATATGATAATAAAATTACAATGAAGTCTGCAGCTCTACCTTTCTACTCTGTGAAACTGTGACAAATCGTCTGCACAATACGATCAGGTTCTTGACCAGCTCGAGAACGTGTACGGTCATGCATATCGATTGTGAAGGTCTGGTTTTCAGCAGAGGAAATGATGCTTAAGTAGACCACTAAAATACGTTCCCTTCCTGGAAACAGTGTCCACAGGATGTATGGGATGTGACGCCTGCTACATACTTTACCTTTTCACTTCCTGTCATTTAAACTGCTGCATGAGTTGTGGTTTCTCTCTGTCTGCACACAAACCTAAGTGCTACCATTTCTTTTGCTACCACTTCTTTTCTTGAAAACTCTTACTACAGAATTGACATGTGCCAATA
Source organism: Tachysurus vachellii (assembly GCF_030014155.1). Lineage (NCBI taxonomy): Eukaryota > Metazoa > Chordata > Actinopteri > Siluriformes > Bagridae > Tachysurus > Tachysurus vachellii. The sequence continues at coordinate 4,749,752 of NC_083460.1, read as the reverse complement.
TTCTTATTTGTAGACCAACATTATTGTGTACGATATATTATTTTGCCGTCTCACTTACAGTTTGGATTTATTTATTTATACATAAGAACAGTTCTGTAGTTTGTCTCTACATTCAAGTTTCTAAGCCAAAGGTCTAAACACGCCTGATTGATATTCGATCTTCATGCTCGGGTCATGCGTCGGCTCCAGGAATCTGAAAGTTATATTTTAGAGTAAAGAAAAAACTCTAACATCAGAAACTATTCCCCAATGTATTTTTGATATCATACAGTGAGCAATTCATCAGAACATCATCAGAACACCAGATCACAAACAAGAAGATGTCTCTGCATTACGTGTCTACTTCAGGTCTTGAGGGAAGATCAGTCATTATTGTGGCTTCTCATTGTTGTAGGCCTGTATATATTTTGCATGCTGCAGTAGAGGTCCGTGTCTCTGAAGTATGATGGATTGTTGTCGGGGTTTAAACCATCACAGACTCATTTGTTACAAAGAGAATGCTTAGCGATAATGTAATTTAGTCATAAACAATGATTGACACTGCCAAATATATCTATGGAAAGCAACATTGTAGATTTATCCGCTTATGGAAGTTGAAGAAAAATTATACCGAGTCATTAATGGAGTCACAGTTTGTCCTTCTTGGTATGGGCAACATGGTGGCATAGTTATATCACCAGCCCTGGGAGTTACTAGTGCTATATAATAGTGCTGTAAGCTTCTACCTGAACATTCCACATAATATGATACTACTTCAATTCAAAAGCCGATGATACGATATGATATGATATGATACGATTCAATTTAAGAGCATGTGTTAATACGTGACCAACTTTGTTCCGAATCTGGGACTCTTTTAACTCACAAATGATATGATTATCCAAATCACATATAAATCTAAATTCAGACTTCTTTCATTCATTTTGAATTCATCATCTGAGTTTACATACGATAGCTTGGGATTAATTTTTACCAGCCAGTGCAAATTCTGCTTTCAAACCACAAACGATATACAGAACAGCAAAGCTAGCAAATATTTATGCTGAGAAAGGAACAAAAATGTTGACAGAAAGTGAAAGATGGTTTGCTAAATCGTGTCATGATTAGCAGACTCGCTGTTGATGGATTGGAAATCCAGTAGGCAAAAGAAGAATACTTTTGGTACTTTTATGGTTAAGATGTTTTACATCTCTTTTGATTTATGATTTTGATCCCTTGTGCAGTATAAACCCTAAAGATGAGCTGGGTACTTTGGAAGTTTTAGAGTCAGGGTAAAGTGGAAAAAGCCAGCGTTAGAAGAATCACTGCAGAAGAATTTCAATATGGAAAAGTAATGCAGCATCTGCTGGGAAAATCCCCAGACAAAATACATCCTCAACGCTCATGTCCTATTTAAAGGAAAAGCTCCCCGAAACACATTAAACAAATTTGTGTTGCTGTTGCAAATATTTGCTGTGTGCTTTGTAATTACAAAGCTAATTTGAGTTAGCTGATGCTGTATTTGCGTTATTCCTTGAGAAGTTAATCGGCATGGGCTGCTCCGATGTCCTGCTGCGAACACAGTCACAATGATAATTAATACAAGAAAAAAACACACACCCAAAAAAAAGTTTTGTATCGTAGGACTGATCCCTACATTTGATTATGCATGTGTGTGTGTGCATCTGACCTTTTAAATTTGCTTTGTGTGTGTGTGTGTAGGCTGAGGGCGAAGTGGCTGCTATGAACCGCAGGATTCAGCTAATTGAGGAGGAGTTGGACCGAGCCCAGGGGAGACTGGCCACTGCGCTCCAGAAACTGGAAGAAGCAGAGAAAGCAGCTGATGAAAGCGAGAGGTACACACACACACACACACACACACACACACACACACACACAAAGCCACAAAATTATACATACCTCAAACTGTCTTACTTTACTGTCTTATTTTACATCCTTATTTACAATTCCACACATAAATGGGTTGAGAAAAAAGTTTTGTATACTGGATGTGATCTGTTTGTGTGTGTGTGTACAGAGGAACGAAGGTGATCGAGAGCCGTGCTGTGAAAGACGAGGAGAAAATGCAACTTCAGGAGATACAGCTTAAGGAGGCCAAACACATCGCTGAAGATTCTGATCGCAAATACGATGAGGTACGCGCTTACGATGAGAAACGCGCTTCCTAACAGTAACAAACAGGAACTGGACCTATTAGAGCCTGGAGTTCTACCTTATAATCCAACTTGTGGGAAGTTACTGGAATGGATCCAGCGACAGTAAAATTGACTGCATCATCATTTTTGTATGTGATGAAATGTATCAAAAAATATGTTCTTAATGCACATAAGTCACTAAGATGTACAGTTTTTTATATAATTTCCCACCCATTGGTTAGCTCTCCACTATCACAAGACTACCATGTGTTCCGCTGAAACACATAAATTCAGACACTGCTATGTAGAAAGGCCTTACTGCCCTCTTCCGCATACAAAATATCAGGATCTAACCCGGAGTTTTTACTGGTGCCGTGTGTTTTTTGTTTACGTTTTGTGTTCACGTGTCTGCCTCGACCTTGTCTAATTCCTTCCCGCCTCAGCACACCTGTTCCTCATGTGTCTAATTGTCTCCCTGTTTATCCGTGCTCAAAATCCTTGTCTTTGTATTGTCATAGACACCCTGTTCTCTGACACAAAAGCTCACACATGTTCCTCAAAGTAAGCAATGTTGGTCTTTTGGGTTCCCGGCCCGCGGCATCAGTAGAAATTGACCTTGAAATCTCCTCAGTGCTTTTATGTTTCACCACTTGGGAACCAAAATAAGGATTTTTTTATCATAAGAAATGAATGAAAATGTTTCAGTTTCAAGGTGTAGCACGTGTTTCAGTCCAGGCTTCAGAACCATTCAGAACTATTCATGAAAACTCTTAGTGAAAAGAGTTTCTCCTAGTGATGATATTCTAAGAAAATTCTTATAAATGTGGGCATTTCCCCTTAAAATTAAAGAGCTCCTAGTAAAGATAAAGGTTATTCACAAAGCATCTTAACACTTAAAAGAGCTTATAAGGTCAAAGGGAGTAGTGAGGAGGACATTTAAGAGGCTTAAGAGTTTCTTTATCAGAGTAGAAAATGGCCAAAAGGTGAAGAGGGAGAAGAAATGTATTGTGTACAATATTTAATAATGATAAAGAGTTAATAAGATGATACAGATTAGATCATATTAGAGATAACATCTAATGTAAATGTAAAAATCTGAGATTACACAGCTGAAATTTCATAGCGGCAAATTTTAAAATTACTATATTTTAGAAATTTTATATATTATATAAAATATATATAAAAGCCGTTATTATATATATATATATATATATATATATATATATATATATATATATATATATATATATATATATATATATACATATATATATTCTGGGGGGCACGGTGGCTTAGTGGTTAGCACATTCGCCTCACACCTCCAGGGTCATGGTTCGATTCCCGCCTCCACCTTGTGTGTGGAGTTTGCATGTTCTCCCCGTGCCTCGGGGGTTTCTTCCGGGTACTCCGGTTTCCTCCCCCGGTCCAAAGACATGCATGGTAGGTTGATTGGCATCTCAGGAAAATTGTCCCTAGTGTGTGATTGCGTGAGTGGATGAGTGTGTGTGTGTGTGTGCCCTGCGATGGGTTGGCACTCCGTCCAGGGTGTATCCTGCCTTGATGCCCGATGACGCCTGAGGTAGGCACGGGCTCCCCGTGACCCGAGGTAGTTCGGATAAGCGGTAGAAGAAGAATGAATGAATGAATATATATTCTGGGATGTGTCCTGAGTCACTCTTAAGCTAAAATTTCTAGTTAGAGATTTTTAAGATAAATTCTCTTTATGTCTTTATTCATTCTTTATGTCAAAAAATTTTTGAAAGTCAAAAGAAGCAAAAATCAAATGAAGTTAATTCATGGCCGAAACCAACATGGGTCATTTTAAAGTAATCAATAATATTTTCGAGGTTGAATCATTTATGATGGACCTCTAACTAACATTTTTGGAGTAGAATGTGAACGCTACTGTTATTATTTTCGCTCTCATCCTCATGACTGTATTAATCTTCTCTCCAATTGATGGAACATAAAATATATATGAGGCTAAAGTGTTACTGGCCCTCTTGTGAACTATGGAGTGGAAAATGTGAAAAAAAAAAGATTTTTTTATTTAAATTTGTGCTTTCTTTAAGGTTAAAGTTGTGAGAAAACTTGCTAGGCGACTAAAAATTTAGACCCCTATCATGAACTTGCTAATAATATTGAGGCACGATTGAGCTAGGTACTACATAGGTGTTAGGTCTTTAATAGACAATCTCTGTAGACAAATGTCAACATTTCTCTCAGATCTGTTGATAAATTACTTTGAAAATACTGTTTACAGTTAAAAAAAAATGAAAAACACAAAATAAAACATCAGCCGCTAACCAAAAGTCTGTTTACCTCAGACCTTAGTACACAAGGTACACAATATTATACTGAAATTTTAATTTTGAACTGTGCGTGTGTGTGCGCGTGTGTGCGTGTGTGCGTGCGTGTGTGTGTGTGTTTGTGTGTGTGCAGGTGGCTCGTAAGCTGGTGGTTATAGAGACTGAGTTGGAGAGAGCAGAGGAGAGGGCAGAGGTTGCTGAACTGTAAGTACAGATTATTTTTTGTGTTTAATGAGCACAAAGTTTAAAGAAAATTCCAACCAGAAATCAAAAACAGCTGAGTTTTTCTCCTTATTCTCTTTATCTACTCCATAGCAAAAGTGGAGATCTGGAGGAGGAACTTAAAAATGTAACTAACACCCTGAAGTCTCTTGAAGCCCAGGCTGAGAAGGTAGGTTGGTCGTGTGTGTGTGTGTGTGTGTGTGTGTGTGTGAGAGAGAGAGAGAGAGAGAGAGAAAGAGAGATGGGTGTGTGCTACATGACCTTTTGTTTGTCTGTCTCATCACAGTACTCAGATAAAGAAGATAAATACGAGGAAGAGATCAATGTTCTCAATGACAAACTGAAAGAGGTCAGATGGCTTGAAATAAATTGTTAGGACTCGCTCTATAGTCAGTTTTATTAACATTGCCTTTGTTTTTCTCTTTCGCTTTGCAGGCAGAGACGCGTGCTGAGTTTGCAGAGAAAACTGTGTCCAAACTGGAAAAGACTATTGATGACCTCGAGGGTAAGAAACACATCCCGCTCTCATGCCTTTCATGCAACTTCAGTCGATTAATACATGCAGAATAATAGTCATAACAGCTTTGTTGGAATAATAAACCTTAGTGTACACATCAAAATCAGGATACAGTAAAACGATCGGGAAGAGTGAATTTTACATCCAGATCTCAAGGGATTTTCACACACAGCTGTCTAGTTTGGGTGAGGAAGGAAAAAATGAGCAATGAAGTAATAAGTGTATAGCTGGTGCTTTCCTCCTGCTTAGCAGAAATTTCCACCATGACGCCATGCGCTGTGTTTGACCGGGGCATGTTATCAGTTGGAATTTAACCTTTGTCTGAATGCATTCCTGCTGTATGGCATTTAATAATTATTAGAGCAGAGATTACACTCTTTAAAGAAACCAGACGGACCAACCTGATTGTGTAGTTCATACAGAAAGACGTTTAAAACTTAAACCTTAAACCTTATCATAATTCACTGTGTCTTTTCTTGCATAATAATCTGACTAATAATCTGAATAATGATCTTACTTTTTTCCACAATTTCTTTCCCTCTTTATAATTTCTATCCCTTCTGCTGAATCTCTTCTCCTTTGGGCCCCTGACCTTTGACCTCCAGATGAATTGTACAATCAGAAAGTTAAAGTGAAGGCGATTTGCGAAGAGCTGGATCACGCCTTAAATGACATGACGACCTTATAGACGAATCTTCAGAAACGGGTTGTGTCGGCCGCGCTTGAAGTGACGAACGAAATTGCCTTAAATCTCAAATCTATATGCGATTTGTTTCATTTTATGGAAAAAAATAAAAAATGCAGGCCACACCGTACAGGTGCTACTGAAGCATTGAAAAATGGAGCTTTGTTACGGAGCTCTGGATCGGCTCTGACCCAGTTCACAAGCTGCTACGCTGCATAAAACCCTGCTTCGGCTCCTTAGCCGATTCACCCGTGTACTTCCTCTTTGTCTTTTTCTTTTTCTCTGTCGCTTTCTTTTTCATATGTGTTCTGGGGTCTGGCTTTAATACCAAAGTCTTAATAAAGAGCTTAATAAAGAGAATGAATTAAGTAACTGTGCTAAAAAATAAAAAATAAAAAAATTCTTTCCAGAATTTCTTCTCTTTTCTTGTTCCACTGTCTCTTTCTTTTCATCGTCTGCAGTCTTTCCTTCCTTTTTCTGCTATTCTGAGCAGTTAAAATTATGTTTTTATATATAAAACCACGAATAGAATGATCCAGTACACCAAAGATACCCACATGATATACTGCATGGGCCAGATTTTCAAATCTGAGCCTCCAGATCCAGGCATTAACTCAGCGATGTTCATTGTCATATTAATGAACATCTGTCCTAGACTCAAAGTTTAATTCAATTGTATTTGTATAGCGTTTTTAATAATGGACATTGCTGCAAACCAGCTTTATAGAAATCTAAAATGAAAGAATGAAAATGATAAAAGTTTCACATTTCAGTTTATGTTTATCCCTAATGAGCAAGCAAGCTAGAGGTGGCAGTTCTAAGGAAAAAACTCCCTGTGACGATATGAGACTCATAACCAGACTCATAAGGGAACCATCCTCATCTGGTGCGATTATAAGTCATTTCCTTTTCTTTAACTGTACACTATATAGTCAAGAGCAATTATATATCCAGTATCTTTAGTGCAACTTATGTATGAATTCTTTTTTGAATTTATTATAGTTTTAACCTGAAAAAATTAAAATCCATTTATGCAACCTATCGATGCCTGACACTACTGACAGTGATGTTAGCATGAACGTTGAAGCTTTTGGAAGCTTATCTGTTTGCTGATTAGCTACAGATGAGGAGGTACGAGAGCTGGACAGACTAAAGAACTAAAGTGCAGCTGCATTCCTCTAGATAGAGGTGAATCAAATGATAAAGCTGCATTCAACAAGATTTGCATCACTTTTGAGCTACAAAGATGAAAATATGGACGCCTCACTGAAAATGTGTGTTGTGTTGGCAACATGCTAGCCAGCTAACATTAACAATCATTGAGTGTTGATTGATCTAAAGTGAACACTACAATAAAACCCTATAAAGTAATGACATGGCACCCTTTCAATATTCTGAATACGTTCAGGTTCATACGTTCACGTTCATACGTGTTTTCTTTGGTTTTCCACTTCTGAGGTTGGAAATTCCTATTATACGTTTCAACCTTTTAGGGCAAATATATGAGCAGGTAGTCATGGGTAGCATTGTGGGTAGTGTGGGAAACTGTTAACCAACGTAACAATAGATCAACCGAACCATGAAATAAGTTTATTTTCAATGTTGACCTTCAACCATGTCAACCTAGAACTTCTACAAATGAGATCTTCGTGTCATCAGAGGTGGCGTTCTAATTATAAACACTACTATGAGTCAGTCAGGGATTCAAATGAAAAAAAAAAACAAAAAAAACAAGTACGGTTGCGTAGACAACAAATGAGGAGTTTACTCTGGTGGTTTCACACTAGATCACACCTCCAGCACCCAGAGTCTTCTGTAGCTTATGGTGAATTATGGTGTCAGAGGTGTGAATATGAATACTAGGAATTCCCCTGACGTTGGCAGCTTCCTGAAACGACAGCAAAGAGACTAAAAGATGACAACATAATACAGTTATTACTTCTTACTTTCTATTATTCTTAAACTTTGAGCCACATTTTCATAAGGTCAGCATTTTACTGTAGTAGTTACATAAAGTGCCTTACTGAATGCATAAATGTTTTTTTTTTTTTTTTGGATTTTTTTCAGAGAGCCTAGCACATGCAAAGGACGAGAACCTGAATCTGAACCAAGTCTTGGATCAGACACTTCAAGAACTCAACAGCTTGTGAATAAAAAAAAAAAAAAATGTAAAGCATCACAACAAACTACATTCCACATGTGTGAGTGCGCGTGTGTGTTTGTGTAGGTTTGGGTGTGTTTGTGGTTCAATTTTACTACCCTCTTGTGTTGCTTGTGTTGAGTCATGCTTTTCTATTTTTAATCCACATCCACCCAAACATTTTCTTTATGTTGCCAAATGATCCATTATTATATATTTGAACACACAAGGTGATGATGCTAATGACCGACTTGAAGTGTTTCTGATGACGTTCACACCAGACATGCCCAAAACCCAACCTTCACCTTTAACTAATATATTTTGACCTGAAATTCCACACATCAGCTCATCCTTTAGGCCCCGTGTTACCCCATTCCCGGGACAGCCATATTGTTTCCTGCATTGTTGTATCCAGTCCACGTTCATATATTTAGTCTGTGGACAAAATTATCACTCACACATTTCAGGTTCTATTTGATTTACAGATTTGAAGCAGGACATCTTTATCTTTAGTAGCTTGGGTCTAAATTTTAATTTTTAATATGAAGTAAATGTAAAAAAAAAAATCGCCTTTTTGGAAATGATGGATCTGTTTTGTACTCTTTAAACCACATTAAATAAAAATTCTGTTTGTTTATTTATTTATTTATTATTACATTTTCAACAAACGTCTGTTGTCATGAATGAATGAATTGACAGCTTTGAGAATAATGCAAGTCAAAATCTTTGGCAAAATATGAGAAAAAGAAAGCATTACAAATCAAACGCTTGAAATAGGTGAATTAATATTATTTATTAGTAGAATCTTTTATTATTTATTAGTAGAATCAGAATTATAATCAGTCTATAAAACATAAAGTATACCTTCTTTGAGGTAAACTATTTTTTGTTTGTTTGTTTGTTTACTATTCAGTGTTCATTTTTATTAATTCTCATGTTTTCTTTATTAATATGCTTTGGGATTTAGGGCCCAAAGTGTTGCAGAAATGAATATTTGTAAACATATTTTAATATAAACTACAGTCTCTGTACTGTTCAATGGACAATGCATCAGTTTCCTGGTTCTCCTGTGCACGTCCCATTCTGCATATTACTGCACTTAGGAAGTCCCCTAGAATAGTGCGCAAGCACGAGTTACTCTAGTCGACTCATCGAGCAGTAGGGAGCAGTGCGGTTTGGGACAGAGCCTGGGAGAGCCGACGCTCTTTGCTCTGTGCTGCTTGTCTACGCGTCGCCACTAAGCAAATTTGCCGGGCGGGATTTCCGCAAATTATCAAGTATGGCGAAGACTTACGATTACTTGTTTAAACTGCTGTTGATCGGGGATTCGGGAGTCGGGAAAACCTGCGTGTTGTTCAGATTTTCAGAAGACGCCTTTAACTCGACTTTTATCTCAACTATAGGTGCGTTCATTCTTTCTGAAGCCTGTAAACTACAGTGACACTGTGATATGTTCTGCGCTAGCTTAGCTTAGCTTAGCTTAGCTTAGCTTAGCTAGCTGTGCTAACTCTTTCTTCACAAACGTAGTCGGATTAACTTGTATTTTAGCCGTTTGTTTTTGCTTACCTTTTATATTACGTTTTATTGAAATAGCAGTCTAAATGTCTCAGCTTACATGAATACAACCTGCTTTCGATATGCTAGTGAGTTAGTTTAGTTAATTAGTTAACTAGTTACCTCACCCAGCTTAAACTTAGCAAGCTAAGCACACTTAGACCTTTCTCTTAAACTGACGCACCAGACATTATCCTTTATATATGTGAAGAATTTAACTTAGAAACTTTAAAATTGGGTTGAAACCGAAACGACGTACGAGTTTATTTGTAGCAATGTATATTTGTTTATTGGGTTCAACGTTAAATAGCTGCTTAGCAAGAGCCTATATACGTACACACACGTCTCCATCCTATCATCACGGAAGGAGTGAGGTTAGCTAACTGGTTAGTGAGTAAGCAGTATTGGCTTAGATAGATATTTAAGCTTCTTTTTGTTTGTTTGTTTGTTTGTTTAAAAAAAAGAAGAAAACTAATAATATTTTTGTTTGATTAGCTAAATGAGCAAAATATTCCAGTCCCTGAACTAACAAACCTTCTTAGCTCATTCACAGCTAGACACAACCCACTTTATCAATTCAAGTTTATCAGATGCATTTTCATTTTAAACGTTTTTATTGTGTCCAGGTGACATTTGACGTCTAGTGGAAATATCTAGCAGGTTTTGATCACGTGTGATCTCTTTAGCATGAACTTTATTTTTGTGTGTGTGAAGCTGAGGAAGTGTTTTAATGCACTTTTGTAGTCATGATCAGTATTAGAGGAAGTGAACATTATCTCTGCTCCATCAAGGCCTTTTCCTGACATCTTGTACTTTTATAGAATCAGAGGTCTGAGAGAGAACCTGTCCAGATGACTGTTTACGTCTTGCTTCATGTACTTGTTGTTTAATCTTTTTTTTATTATTATTATTTTGCAGGTATCGATTTCAAGATTAGGACAATAGAGTTAGACGGCAAGAAGATCAAGTTACAGATATGGTATGTTTCGTGTCTTCTACTTAAAGGCCTCACATGGACTGTCAGCTGATTCTAGTTCCTTTTAAACTGAAATATACAGGTGACGTGGAAGGTTGACGAGTCGTTATTGATCCTCACTTTGTACTTAGGCCCTTGACATACATTTGTATGCTCACAATTGGTTGCTATGGCAGCAGTGTTACTTTTAATGCTTAGCCACCTAGCACAACGATCGGCGACCGTGTGTGATGCAACTTGACACAAAATCGTCATCGTCTAGATGTTTATAATATTCTAATAACAGAACAACTTTTATCCAGTATTTTATTCCTCTTACACCGCAGCGTTTTTTCCAAAATTAAGTGAAGAACCTACTTTTTATCTGTTTTTAGCTACGCTTAATGTTAAGTAGGATAAGTTAAACAATCTTTTCCTTATCTGCCTTTTTTGGGGTTTTTTTTGTTTTGTTTTTTAGTTAGTTAGACAAAAACAGCCTGTCATGTTTAGGAGAAAAAGCCTGAAGTCCTGTGGCAAAAAAAAGACATAATGAGTACTTCAAAGCACTGACCCTAGAGACCCCTTATAAATAAAGTTAAATAAATATCATCTCACAGCTCATTCAGCCCATATCAGTGATTATACATGTGGGTTTCAGAGCGAGGAGTGTCTGTCCTGAAACTATGTACGAGCTGTTGCTATGGAACACTAACCTATTTTGTTTTGTAGTTTCACTTCACGTTACCATGTTTGACTAATATCACACACTGATGAGATACAGCAGTCTGAATTTTATGCAAAGAGGAGTAATCACGTACTTTATCAACAAATAAACCACTTTTTTTTTTTTTAAACAAGCGTTGTGTTTTCATCTGCAGGTTTTTAGTCTTAGCTCAGCTGTCATTGAGTTACTGAGTTTAAATAAAAAGAAAAATCCTCCATATAAGCTAACATTCCCAGCCCTTTCACTCATCTCTGGACTGATGATCTGTCTTTAGCTGTATTATTAATTTAAGTGCATATGAATGGTTAAGTCACAACAGAGGATCTGATCCAGAAACTGAACTGGTTCATGTTTATGCAATTAGAATTAATTAGAGATTGCGATATTTAATCATAACAAGGACCGTGTCTCAGTAGCGATGGTGTTTATTATGGAGTTAATCAGGATGCAGTTACTTAATCTGCTAGGAAATCCAGTATTGTATTGCAAGGATTTATTAACTATGCTCTTTCCCAGGAGTCAAGCATTAATGCAGTGCAGGTCCGTGGGAAACGTCTCGACTCTGTTTACCATCTGATAGCTTCCATTGCAGCAGCTACAAAGCTGTGATTACGGTCAGCTAGGCATCATAATAATAGTTAATTAACCTGTTAATCAGTCCTCTGGTTAGGGTTGTCCTATAATTATTGTACAGTGTGTCATTTGTGCTGAAAATTGGCTAAACAGATGAAAATATTGAATTGTAGCGCTTAGGAATTCTGTCACTTCCTTAGTAAGGTATTCTCATGAGCAGGTTTAATGAAGCCACTCCTATGTTTTTGGACATCTCTCCATGTTTGATTAAGATATTTTGCGAACACAGCCCGAGCACTAGTCTGGTTTCTGGCTGTGTGTACAACTTGATATGAATCCTCAATCTCATAGAGTTTAACTGTGTGACCTGCAGGGACACAGCAGGGCAGGAGCGATTCAGGACGATCACAACGGCGTATTATAGAGGCGCGATGGTGAGTTCATGAACATTCTGAATTTATGTAATGCTGCATCTGTAATTAATATACATTAATAAACACACTAATGTATTCACTCCTGTGATCAGGGCATTATGCTGGTGTATGACATCACCAACGAAAAGTCCTTTGACAACATCAAAAATTGGATTAGAAACATAGAAGAGGTGAGGCTTTATTGCTGATCGTATAAATACCGCACAAAATGAACCGTGATATGATTTATAACTCAACTCTTCACCTCTTACTCAGCATGCGTCAGCAGACGTGGAGAAAATGATTCTGGGCAACAAATGTGACATCAACGAGAAGCGACAAGTTTCCAAAGACAGAGGAGAGAAGGTGAGGGAAAAGGATGCGGATCAGCTGTGATGATGTCTGTCATGTATTGATTTATGTTTCTTTATTTTACTTTATTTTAAAATGCGTTTCTCATTTCAGTCACTTGATTGGCACTGCTTGTCTCACTCACATAGCTTTTTGATTTTTATTTTTTAGTTTACTGTGATGCTTATGTAATTGTTTGACATGAATCACATCCTGCTTCATTCCTGAGCGGTAAAGTCTGGTTGTTGCAACCCTACCCTCAGCCCCAGAGAGATTTTGATACTTGCATCTGTTTCTAATAAAAAAATAAATAAAAATCACTGGTTAAACTTCACTGGGTAATTTCACCAAACACTGTAATAAAAATGCATGTCAGATAAAGAAAACATCTCTTTTTTTTTTTTTTTTTTTTCTTTTTTTTTTAAATATATCAGTGTAAAGATCCTCACACTCCTTTTAGATTTGAGTACAAGATTAACAAGTGTTTTAGACAACAATATTAACTGCCACCCTTGACTTCCTGCCCTCTTCTCCCTAACACTCCTCTCAAGTTTCTCACTTGAAAGATGTGCTGGTGCAACCTCAAAAATACACCACAAAACATTGTTAGAATCTCAGTTAATGGTTTATAAGAGTGTTATGTCTTTTCTCTTCAGCTGGCGTTAGAGTATGGCATCAAGTTCATGGAGACGAGCGCGAAGGCCAACATCAACGTGGAACACGTGAGTGAAGTGTACAGATCTTATTTACCACGCATTCGTATAACGTCTCTGCAGTGGAAAGCACGAATGCTTTTAAATAAAAGCAGTGTCGTTCGGAAGAGATTTGACTTCTCTGTTTAGCTAAAATGACCACAGATGCACACGTCAGTGTTACACCACAGACATGATGCTCACCAGCACGATCGGCAGGTTCCATTACATTACTCTGCGGTTGATGAATATTATTCATGTATTCAGGCGACACTCACTTCATCTTAGACGTCACGTTAACGTCTCTTGTTATTTTTACAGCTTGACTCCGTGCACAGATAACGTTTTATACGTCACCGTAAACACCGGCTCTGTCCGGTTATCGATATCAGCTCGACATGTTGGTGATGATTCACTTCGGCAACTGTTGAAACCACTGCAGGCATTTCATTTATCAGTCATTTTATATGTTTATGTGAAATAAAGGTCTCATGGCTAACGAGAACCGTTTAACATGTTAGATTCTCGTTATGAAAAGTATCAGCAGTGTTCGAGCAGGACAGAATCGCTCCGATCATGCAGTAAAGTGTGAAGTATGACATTGTGCATTGTGTTGTTCTGCTTGTAGGCATTCTTAACACTCGCCAGAGACATTAAAGCAAAGATGGACACGAAACTGGTAGGACCATTTCTCCTTTTTCATAACTCACATTGATTCCTGAACCTAACCAACCTGTATCAAACTTAATCAATGTAGACTGTGATGCTTTACTGTCACAGAAAGATGTAGATTATTAAAAACTTGCTTCACTGCAGAAAGTAAGAAAAAGTCTGGCTCCAGTTGTATGGTTTATTCTCTCTGGTCACCTGTCTGGAGCTGGCACTAATCATCGATGAGCTTTTATTTAATGTATGACAAGAACTTTCAGTAAAATACACAGACTAGTGTGACTCTGGTCCTGTCTGTCATGTTTATTCACTGCACACTTTATTTTCTATTCTTTTCTACATTGCTCATCAGGATTCCTCTAAAATCATTTTCTTTGCAGTGAACCTTTCTCTTTAAATCATAGCTGAAATTTACAGATGTGTTTCCGTTATATAGATGTATTATTATAGCTCTTAGAAATGTACAGTTCATCTTTAGATGTCAGATGAAGCAGAACAGAGCGTGCTCTGGATATTTTAATCCATTTCCATTCCGTGTCTCTTGCTATAGGAGGGAAACAATCCCCAAAGCAATCAAGGAGTGAAGATCACCACCGAGCAACAGAAAAAGAGCAGCTTCTTCCGCTGTGTTCTACTGTGAAGACCAAGGCCTTATTGTCCTCCAACGTGCGGCTGGACCCAACTGGACTGTGCTCTTGTTTTTAGCACTTCGCTCTATCTCTCGATCTCGCTCTCTCTCTCTCTCTGTCTCTGTCTCTCTCTCTCGGTCTCTGTCTCTCCCCCTGTCTCTCTGTGTTTCAGCACCTCTCTGCTTCCGGCCCTGCTGGAGTGCTCAGCTTATCTGATCTGCTTCCACTGACACATGGTGTCTTCCAGCTCGCATCCCTTTTCCTGATGACGCCGCGGCAGGCTTGCGTAGATGTTTTTGGTTTTTTTTTTTAATATATTCTTTGGATTGTCATGTCATCATGACTAAAGATCGCACATTAAACAACACATTCCCATTTAGTCTTCGCAGTCTTCTCTCTGCGGCACAGAAGGGGTCAATAACGTCCAAGATCGTTACTCAGACACACTTTCTTTTATTGACCGCCATAAAGCAGCACAGTAACAGAAACACCGGTGCTTCTTATTGCGCCAGCTGCTATGATTGAGTTTAATACAACGTCTCACTTCGCAGTCGACATTCCGACATTTAAAAACAGTATTTTTTCAGAAGTAATTAGTGCAGTTCTGTTGTAGGTTCATTCCTCTGTGTAACTAATTAATAAAACAAAGGCATCATGTTTTGCCCTGTTATAAACTGCCCCAAGAAAATTCATACTACAAGCAGATCCGAGTTCGAATGAAATACCTGAATATTTATTCCGATCTAAGACAAGAAATTGTATTCAAGTCTTAAAGAAGAGAAATATTGTTAGTATTTTACATACTACGTTAATATGTATTTTTACCATCTCTCCTTTAGTGTTTGCTTTTTTTCCCCATCTGATTTGGCTTTGAAAAGTACTATTTACCCAACAGGAAACAGCTGGGTTTTTTTTTTGTTTGTTTGGTGTTTTTTTGGTTTGTTTTTTTTTTTTATAAGATTTGAATAGACCCTTAACACACTTGTCACTTCCCGTTCGAGACTATAGATGGCATCATGCACCCAGTACGATTCTTCAACATATCCTGCTCATTTCCTGTGTGCGCTCAGATTATTAGAGTTCATATGACTGGACTTATCTGCACATAGAACAGCTGCTGTTGTCGTTCATGTTGGCCGCCTGCTTTCGCTTTATCTTCGCTGACGTGTTAATACGAGCTAGCAATAGGCCAGTAGAGCCGTTAACTTACCAGCGCTAAGACACCCATCATATATCTCCAAAAAAAAAAAAAAGAAGTGATGGAACAATAGCTTATTGATTACGAGTTTTATAAAAACAGTGTTTTACAGTTTTGGTTCTGGGAAGCAGAGAGAAGTTTCACTGATAGGAGAATTGTTTTCTTTGTTTGCATTGAAACTTGAAATAGAAAAGCTTTGGTTTGAATGAAAAGATTTAGCACTTTTTCCCCCTTCCAAAGAGTTTAAATGTCTCTGCTTCCTGTATGAGTTTGTCCATTTCTCCATATCACCCAGTCTCTCTCCAGCCAACTTCCTTAACATTCTGCCATTTGTCTTAATATCTAATACTTGATCTCTTATTATAGATCTATGCATTATGAAGGTGACATTTTTGACCTCTTGTATTTTCTCTTGCGCTCGCTTTCTCTCTCTCTCTCTCCCTCTCGCCCTCCCCCCTCTCTCTGCAGTACGTTTTTTTTGTTACACTTCTTAAAAACATTCCCATAGTCTGTTTTTTTTTTTTCTTCTTTCTTTGCTTTGTCAATCACTTTTGTGCAATTTAGTGACTCTTTAATAATAAGAGACTTGTATAGAGTATCGAGTGAGAAATACAGTTTTCACCGTTTAGTGTGTTTTACTTCAGTAACCTGTAACACAGCAATGGATCTGTCTTTGATCCGACAGGCACGGCGGCTCGAGCCAGCGCTTGCCATTTATTTCCCTTTCTGTGCCCACTTTACGGTTGAGCGCCACTCCGAGCGACAGAGGCGAGGATATAAAGGAGAAAAAACAGAAGAGGAGAGGGTTTATGAAACCGGCACAGCTTCCCGAAGTTTTCAGTTTTGTCAGCTCCATCAAAGCCTCTTCAAGCAGTTCATAGTGTTTAAATGTCAGATCTTTATTTCTTTATTTTATTCTCGAAATCACTGTCATTCGTATCGTTTTCGTTTCTTTTATACAAACGTTCGTTTAATTTTTGATGGCGAGGTGAACGGGAGAGATGAAAGTTGTTACATTTTGAAAAAAATAATAAAAACAACAAAAAAGGAACAATTGTAAATAACACTCAGAAAAGAGATCTACTTAAATTGTACTGTACTTTCTAAAAAAATGATGTTGAAAAATTGTCTACAGTTTTGTAGATATCAGTGCTTTTGATTTATTAAAATAAGAATCTTTTAAGAAGTGAAGTTTTGTGTGGTGTTTTTTTTTTTTCTTTTGTGCCTCATTTTTCATTGTTAAATGTTACAGGTCGGTTTTGAAGCCATGGATCTCAAACAATGCTTATTATCATCAAACAAAAGTCGCATTGAAGGGAGGAAACTAAAACATGAAGTGTCGATCGAGGAAGTGCAACAACTTGGTTTGATGCATTTCGCTGTTTCATTGATTCGTTGTTCTCTGCAGAAAAGTGCTGTAATTTTTTCCTGAGGTCAGGTGATATTTCCTCCATCTTCTCGTCACTGTCCTGTAGTGTCTACATTCTGCTCAGTCAGAGAAGAGACTTGTCCTTAAATCCATACTTGTCTTATATTCTGATATGGAATGTGCTAGGGAGGAAAAAAAATAGACCTGTAATATATTCCCTTTCTGCTGGTTTTAAATACAGAGCTACACAGGTCCATATGATTGTTCACATTGTTCTTTGTTTTTAAAAAATTAAGGCCACTGGAATTATGATACCTATAAAGAGAAAATATACATAAGATACTTCTACACTTCTGTTCCTGAGCTTTAGATGTGCAGTAGCTCTAACCTGAGAAAGTCTGGTGCTCTCACGATCATGTGCTGGAAATCCTCTAGTGACAGACGGCCGTCGTTGTCCATATCGGCTTCGTCGAGGACTTTTTCACACACCATGCTCACTTCGTCCTCGGTTAGCTCGTTCCGCGTTAGCTTGTTCAAGGTCTTCTCCAGGTCCGATTTACAAATGAAGTCGTCGTTGTTAAAGTCTGAGAAAGGAAAATCTGTGAATAATGATATACACTTTTCAAGCTCAAGACAGATGCTCAATACAGAATGGCTAAAATTTGGTAGACGCATGACTGGGACCACAAACATGGTCCTTCCCTAAATTTAGCAACAAAGCTGGAGGCACACAATTTACATCATTTAGCAGACGCCCTTATCCAGAGCGACTTACTTTCTTTATCTCATTTTTTATACAACTGAGCAATTGAGGGTTAAGGGCCTTGCTCAGGGGTCCAGCAGTGGCAGCTTGGTGGACGTAGGAATTGAACTCACAACCTTCCGATTGGTAGCCCAACACCTTAACCACTAAGCTACCACATCCCACAGTTGATAAGAATGCAATGATGTGGCTTTGCAATTTCCCTTCACTGGAACTATGAAAGCAAATTCTGTTCCAGCATCAAAATTCGGGACCTGTGTACAAAGCATGATGTGTTCAGATTGGAGTGGAAGAACTTCTGACTGGACTCATCTGTTTTGTATAATAACATATGGACTAAATCATTCAAATTATCTCAACCGAATTCTCAGTTTCAATTGGTTTGATTTTGCTACAACACACACACTCACACTTTTGTTTTATTCCTTACATAATATATACTGAGAAAAACAGACAAATCTCCAGATGAAGCACCGTGTATCCCATAAAATATATCCCGATAGATTTTTAACATTCTAACATGCATAGTGTTTAAATCTGTGTATTAGAACGGAATGCTAATGTTGCTAACAAACATGAGGATGATTAAATAAAATAGATTAGCATGTCTAAATCTGTACACATGCTTCAAAGGCCACGTTTTGGCTTAGTAACAATATTTATATATAATTAGATAAAATAGCAGAATAAGTCTAAGTTAGAGAATAAATTGGATCAATTATTGGATCTATTATTTTTTTACTAGCCAAGTAGCTGACACGAGCTACCATATAACATATATAATATTCATCTTATGCTAGCTAGATCGAGAGCCTTCTATGTTAGCATGGCTCTATTTCTCTGTGGTTAAGGTGCCTTGTTTTACCTCAGGTCATTTTTTTTGACTGATTTTTTTAGATAACAGTCTGTCATATGGTGGTAAGCATCATATGATAAATTAGTCGTGTGGTTTGTATTGTACAGTTTGAAAATGGCAGCTATAATTTTGCTAACTACAGCATGTTATGTTTGTAATTACAATGTGAAGCTAAAGGCAACAAAAATGTCTCAACTAAATTTACATGACAGGATTAACGATTTGTCAGTTTTACAATAAAAAAAATTAAACCTCTTGTGGGTTCTTGCTTTGGCTTCCACTGCTGTGTTTCTGTTTGATTCAGTTAAATGCAGATATGGAGATGAGGCTTGTGCTTCCATCAGTCATCGGTGTAGCAAAGCTCCTTTTGTTTACTGTCTGTAAATAATGAATGAAAACTTTCTCTTGACCTTCAGAGGCCATGGAGCATGTGCTGCTGTAAACTGTCTTAATCTGATAGCATGTTTAATTAGGCAGCCTCACACACACACTGTTCTGTTGGGAGTTCTGTTTGGAGATCGACCATGCTCTGACAAACCTATGCATTATTTACACCTTGTTTTAATGTCCTGTCAGCTGGTCTGTACGCGATTATCACAATAAATATCCGATGATCTCTGCTCCTGTACATGTGTCTCTGACCTACAGGCATTTTAAACTACTTTATCATAAATAATGACACCACTGATACACTGGCCTGTGAGAGGTTTGGCATGGTGTGTGGGTGTGGGTGTGTGTGTGTGTGTATACTGTAATCCGGGTACAATTTTTCTAACTTGGACTGACCATAGATTTTGAATGCATAGTAGGCCTTTAGATCTCTTGGTGCCATTTCGCTCAGCACTGAGAACATATCCAAGAAATCGTCCAAAGTCATGTTTCCTTCTCCATCCTCAGAAAACACTTCTGCGATTCTCTGCCTAAACGGATTATCCTGAACACACAGTAGACACACAGTATGTAATTACGGGTAGGTAAAAAAATTTATTTCACATCATGACAAAGAAATCCAACCTCAAAACTCTATTCTAAATTGACATAAAGATGTCAGAGTAAAAGTCTCTGGAGTTTAGACAGATGAAAAACAACACAATACTGCTGGTTAAAGCTAACAGGACGACTATGTTAACACAATAAACCACTTTTTACAACTGTGATGAGCAGAAAAGCATCTCACTATACACAAAACACTGAACCTTTGAGGAAAATAGGTAGAACAGCCAAGAAGAAGAGTCTGAAGCTACAGTACAGTGGACACAAGCTCCAAACATCATCTGGACCTTTTTATAAACTTCACCTTTGCTGTTTTGGTGAGCCTCTAATATGTAAGTTTTTTTATAGGTATGTGGACTTGTAAATACTGGCGTCGTAACCGTACATCATAAACATTTTCCACATCTGTGTGATTATTGGTGGATAGGTTTTCTGATGGAAATCATGACCCCTGGTTCTTGTTGTGACAGATAAGCTAGTGATCAATGTGAATAATGCTGTGTGAAGTGGCGTGTAATGGACTTGCACTTCAGCAGAGTCCATAAGTTGATGCTTTCTCAAGTTCAGGGGGATCTGATGACACGCAACCTCTCCAAGGCTGCGATCAATTAGTAGCGGATCCATAATTGATAAGGAACACGGAGCGAGTGGTTCAGGGTGTAGTGTTAGTGCAGTGGGAGGCCTGTATACGGTACCTTCAGTTCTGGCATGCTGTCAATCAGCTCATAGGGCAGACGCACATCTGGCTGGGTGGTGTAGTCAAGCGGAACAAGCTGTGGGGCCAAATCGTGATACCTATGAAACAGCCTGGTAAAAAAAAAATTAATAATTAAGAATATAATTCTTTATTCCTAACGATGTGTACTGTATATATGAGATAGATGAGATATATATATATATATGTGTGTGTGTGTGTGTATATATATATATATATATATATATATATATATATATATATATATATATATATATATATATATAAAATTATTATTTTATTTTATTTTTTAAACAAAGCACAAAGTCTTTTTCCAAATGACCTGATTGACTTCACATCAGTGAACAGTACACATCGTTTGGAATAAAGAAGTATATTCTTAATTATTAAATTTTTTTTTACCAGGCTGTTTCACATATATATATATATATATATATATACGTGTATATATGAATATGTATGTGTATATATATATATATATATATATATATATATATATATATATATATATATATATATATATATATACACGTATATATATATATATATATATATATATATATATACACGTATATATGTATGTATATATATATATATATATATATATATATATATATATATATATATATATATATATATATATATATATATATAGTGAGAGAGAGAGAGAGAGAGAGAGAGAGAGAGAGAGAGAGAGAGAGAGAGATGAATTTGCCTAGTGTACAATTGTTATTGTTATTAAATTGTTATTGTTATTGACATGTTGATATGCTACTTTAAAACAAATACATATATATATGTATGGGACTGAGACAATAATGCAAAAGACATAAAACAATTACAAAAAGATATTTATTTTGAAAGAAAGAAGGAAAGAAAGAAAGAAAGAAAGAAAGAAAGAAAGAAAGAAAGAAAGAAAGAAGGTTGGTGTTGTTGGTAACGTTGCACAGAATTGATTTCTTGAACAAATTAAAAAATTTTACCTTAAAATTTCTTTTCTGGTGAAAAATGTACAGTCCTGTAAATCAGAATGGAAATGGAAATGATGCTAATATAAAGATAAAGTATTGTGGTAATGTCAAGTAACTCCTATTTATTGAATATACACATTTTTCTCACTTGCTCCTAATATTCTTATTCATTTTAAACAATATTAAGATTATCAGCAAAGACCGAGCCTTGCTTAAGAGGTTCTAGAGGCTACAAAGGTTCTTCTAGGATCACTACTGATTTCTCATCCTGAGCTGAAATTTGACTGACCTGATACGCATCCAGCTGCTGTTGAGTGAAAACAGTCTGCTTGTTCCCCATTTCCCTGTGACATACAGCCCAGCATGCGAACGCAGTTTTAGTCTGCGAGTGTGTCGCTCTGCAATACTGTGGAGATGCGAACAGATATTTCAGCTATGAAATGCCTGCGATAATGAGGACTTGGGAAGAACAGAGGTGGATCAGATATCCCTCTGTGTCCCCATTATAATGGCCACGTTTCATCGTTTTCATTGCTTTGAATGGCAGGCCCATTTTGGACGTGAATGCGTGCTGTCGGTCAGCGGGAGTGCCAGTGGCACAGAGCCCCTGCTGAGGACTGGGGGGTGACGCCTCAGACCAGAGTCAGGTTACACCATGTTTTAACCAGGATCACAACACACACACAACTGGGTTCAGGAACACAAACCGCCATTAAAGTGAAATCTTAAACCTAATGCCTTGCATAATTGTTAATGTTATTGATAATATGAACAAAATATGTAGACACTGATGAATGCAGAATTTAGAGGTATCTCATTGATGTGAGGACAAATGCCTGGTAATTGATCATGAAATATTCATGTGTTCACACTTTTTCCTTTGCACTGTGACTTTATTGTGGAGGAGCAGCAATGCCAAGGGGGACTGGTATCAGTGTGTCAGTGCGTATCGCTATTGTTCAGGTTTACATTGTTTATGTCACTTCTGTTTATCTATATAGACAGAGTTGTTTATCAGAAGCATGTCACAGAAAAGAAAAGAAAAAAGACAACAGAAAAAGAAACAACAAATTGTGGTTTAAGGTACAAATTCTTGTCATTGGGGTTATATTCGTGGTAAATAATTCATAGTAACATTCATTGACATTTAGAAAATGGTTCTGTTGTTGATCTGAGGATCAGGGTTCAACCCTCAGCACTGCCAAGCTGTCACTGTTGGGCCCTTGAGCAAAGCCCTTGCTACAGAGTGCTGTATCATGTCTGACCCTGCACCCTGACTCCAACCTCCAAAGATGGGATATGTGAAGAAAGAATTTCACTGTGCTGTAATGTAGATGTAACAAAATAAAGTCTTCAATTCTATTTTATTCTTTAATGACACAGTTGCATCCACAAGATCAGACCATCCAGATTTATATTCTAAAGTATTTCATCCCTCTTAATTTAATAATTATGTTAGTTGTTGTTTTCTTAACAAATAAATCCTAGCTATTCCATATAATATAGATACAATTTTAGCTTCATATTCAAATGTGTTGCCATTTTTAATGATCTGTTACCATTTAATATAAATATATTACTCGAGCAGGTGACTGCTGTCTGTTCATTCATTTCAAAATGGAAATTTTATTCCTTGCTGAGACAATAATTTATCAGAATTTGGCAGAAGAGTTCAATTTCATCAGATCCATGTGCGTAAAAGTATTTCAGAACTTCTATTTCTAATGACTGTTGTGGGGGGGCAAGAGTACATCACCTTTAAAAGTATGATATGGTATCAGGCTTAGGTAAACAAATGTGGCTGTAAATGTGTCAAATCAAAATAAAAAAAACCCTGACCCCTAGTGGCTATGGGTTAAACTGCTAAAGATCAAAAGGTAAGGTAAGGTAAGGTAAGGTAAAGTAAGGTAAGGTAAGGTAAGGTAAGGTAAAGTAATGTAAGGTAAGGTGATGTAATGTAAAGTAAGGTAAAGTAATGTAATGTAATGTAAGGTAAGGTAAGGTAATGTAAGGTAAGGTAAAGTAATGTAATGTAAGGTAAGGTAAGGTAAGGTAAGGTAAAGTAATGTAATGTAAGGTAAGGTAAAGTAATGTAATGGAAGGTAAGGTAAGGTAAGGTAAGGTAAGGTAAAGTAATGTAATGTAAGGTAAGGTAAGGTAAGGTAAGGTAAGGTAAAGTAATGTAAGGTAAGGTAAGGTAAAGTAATGTAATGTAAGGTAAGGTAAAGTAATGTAATGTAAGGTAAGGTAAAGTAATGTAATGTAAGGTAAGGTAAAGTAATGTAAGGTAAGGTAAGGTAAAGTAATGTAATGTAAGGTAAGGTAAAGTAATGTAAGGTAAGGTAATGTAATGTAATGTAAGGTAAGGTAAGGTAAAGTAAGGTAAGGTAAAGTAATGTAAGGTAAAGTAATGTAAGGTAAGGTAAGGTAAAGTAATGTAATGTAAGGTAAAGTAAGGTAAGGTAAAGTAATGTAATGGAAGGTAAGGTAAAGTAATGTAATGTAAGGTAAGGTAAAGTAAGGTAAGGTAAAGTAATGTAAGGTAAAGTAATGTAAGGTAAGGTAAGGTAAAGTAATGTAATGTAAGGTAAGGTAAAGTAATGTAATGTAAGGTAAGGTAAAGTAATGTAATGTAATGTAATGTAAGGTAAGGTAAGGTAATGTAATGTAAGGTAAAGTAAAATAATGTAATGTAAGGTAAAGTAAAGTAATGTAAGGTAAGGTAAGGTAAAATAATGTAATGTAAGGTAAGGTAAGGTAAAGTAATGTAATGTAAGGTAAGGTAAAGTAATGTAATGTAATGTAATGTAATGTAAGGTAAGGTAATGTAATGTAAGGTAAAGTAAAATAATGTAATGTAAGGTAAAGTAAAGTAATGTAAGGTAAGGTAAGGTAAAATAATGTAATGTAAGGTAAGGTAAAGTAATGTAAGGTAAGGTAAGGTAAAATAATGTAATGTAAGGTAAGGTAAGGTAAAGTAATGTAATGTAATGTAAGGTAATGTAATGTAAGGTAAAGTAAAGTAATGTAAGGTAAGGTAAGGTAAAATAATGTAATGTAAGGTAAGGTAAGGTAAAGTAATGTAATGTAATGTAAGGTAATGTAATGTAAGGTAAGGTAAAATAATGTAATGTAAGGTAAGGTAAGGTAAAGTAATGTAATGTAATGTAAGGTAAGGTAAGGTAAAGTAAAGTAAGGTAATATAAGGTAAAGTAAAGTAAGCTGTGACTTGATTGTTCGGTGATTAGTTATTTTATGTCTTTTATTTGCGCTCCTACTGTCTTTCCTTTCTGATTATATGGTTCTTTTTCTTTCATTAAAAATTGAAGCCGCCGTTCCGCTAGATGGCGCTAGTAAACCCTTCAGCTTACGGGTAAACACTTATTTTCTCAAGAGACCCCGAAAAATCGTTCCTCTTCAGCGTCACCCTGGCTTTATAAGTCCTAGAAATGGAGTCAAATGATGCAGGTGAAGTATAAAAATGGATAAGTTACGAATTTAGTTGTTTAATTACACCGTATATGTTGTTTCTGTGTAGATAAATGCAACAATCAAGTCGTTGTTGTGCTAGCAATAGCAGGCTAGGTTGAGCTAGCCGCTGTAATTAGCCGAGTACACTGGTTTACACTACCTGTTTTGCGGTACAGAGCCCTCCCTCATCGCTTGGATTGGTTAAAAAACACTGTCCGAGCCGCTGATTGGCTGTTGGTGTAAATTTCTAGCCAATCACAGCGTAGGCTTCGGGATAGGTTGGGGGGAAAAAACTCGACTATTGTAGTAATCCTGTAAAATACCTGATAATATTTTAAGATCTGTTTCATTAGTGTTTAAATTCTTTCCATACTGATTTGTATGTCTCACAGTAATGATGATGTTACTCTTCTTCTTTTATTTTAAGCTCGAGGAGGCTGGAAAAGTAAATCAGCTCACCAGAAGAGCAAGTTCAACGTTATAATGCGTCAGGAGGAGCTCATAGCACAGAAGAAGAGAGAAATAGAGGCCAAGTTGGCTGAGCAAGCCAAACAGAATCTGTCGACTCCCAGCAAGCCGCCAGAAGAAAGGTTCCACAACTCTCCATTCTCATCCTCCTCGTTTACTAACAAACAAGTCATCATCACTGTGGTGAAGCTGTTATTCTAAACAAAAACCTTTGTGTTTTTTAGTATCCCTGATTCACAGGCATTGTCCTCAAACAAGTTCGTGAACGATGGAAGCTTTCTTCAGCAATTTCTAAAGATGCAGAAGGAGAAATCCAACCCAGATTTAGGTATAAAACTAGGTTAGGATTTGAACGTAACCAGCATCGTTGACCTCATGCCGGTGTCTTTTTGTGTACTACAAGCATGTTATTTTATCGCATATTTTTCCATCGCTAGCAACATCTCCCTCTGACATCAGCAAAGCGCACAATTGCTAAACTTGTACCACAATCACTACACACACATATTGTAGTTTAATAAAGAAATGTGCATTGTACTGAATGTCAGCACAGCTCTTATTCATCCATAGCACGTTACACTACGCTGTAGGTGACATTCAGTACAACGATATGTACTGTTCCATAGAGTAACAGATTTCAGACATAATATAGAAACAAAATTTTTTTTTTTTTTTTTTTTTGCCCAGTCACAGAACTCAGTTTCCAAAGAATCTACAGCTGTAAAGAATGTTACCTGTTGCCATGGAAACATACAAATTGACTCACAGCTCATAGCAAGTGTAATGATGATTTCGGTGTATGAACCATCGCTAGAGCCGAAATTTAATCTAAATGTTTAGTGCTCTAATCAGCGAGATGTCCCAGTGTTGTTATTTAGTATATCAGCACTCTTGGGACGTCGCTTGTACAATAAAATTAGCCGACACAAACTAACGTTGTATAAATATAGAACATACTTTAGATTAGATTTCACTTTAAAGCAATATCTGTGAAAGACCGTAAAGTTCTTGCTGCTTTACAGTTCTATCTTTTTCAATTTCCTCTAAAGATTTGCAGACTTTATACATTCGAGTGTTCATTCTAAGTTTGGATAACATTAATGTTTAAAAGATAATAACCCTGTATAACGTACTGATTTACACGCAGCTTCCAGCAGTGACTCCAACAGGACCTCGTCTTCCTCACAGAGCCAGAAGAAAAACGTTCTGGTTGGGAAACGGCCCGGTTTGGGTGTCGGCAGCATGCTTAATCAATACAAGAGCTACTCCCAGACCAAAAAGACGCCACTTCAGATCCCCCGACCGAGCGTCTTCAGCTCACCAGACGAGGATGAGGACGAGGATGAGACCGACGATTCGTACTACCTGGAGATTAAAGGTAACCCAACAGCACTTTTTAAAGTCCGTGTTTACTTTTATGCGATAGTGCCTGAAGTTAATTAAACTCAAATGTTAATTAAAATCAAATGATAATTAAACTCAAATGTTAATTAAACTGTTTGCCATCTGGTAGTCAGGAACCAATCTTATTACAGCATACGTAATTTGATTAGCCGCTGTATTAGATTTTTTTCCTGTATTTTGCTCAACATATTTAGGTCGACATATTTTCTGATTATATATTTCCATTATATTTATGACTCCTGGTTTCTAAGCTCCCAGTATTCTGTTGTTTTTGACCTGGTATGCAAATGTAAAAAGTTTGATTGGACAGCATTGTGCTGAATTTTCTCTTCATGCAAATCTAGTTTTGATTTAAGAAATAAGTTATTTTTGTGTCTTTTTTTTTTTTTTTGAGCTTGTATTGTAATGGGCTGTCGAAACATGTTGCTCTAGTGGAGAGTGCGTGTTTCACAGCATGCCGCACTTCGTGTCCTGTTTTATTAGTATGCAGTTGTGAATGTGTGAGTTAAGGCGGCGTACTCATAGCCTGCTTAAAGTTTCCCCCCCAGAGGATGAAGATTTGGTCCGCATCATCAACCGGTTGGCTGCTTTCGTTGCCGAAGGCGGGCCAGAGCTTGAGAGGAAAGCTGTGGAAGACTACAAGGACAATCCCATGTTCTCGTAAGTCCATTGAGTATGTGGCTATACACAGTATGTGGTATCTCCTAACTTCCTACCTTCATCTAATTTTAATCTATGACGGACATTTAAATATAATCCATGTCGCTTTTTTTTCCATGTAGATTCTTGTTTGAGAAGGACAGCAAGGAATATCTGTACTTTCGCAAGAAAGTAGCGCGACTTAGAAAAGAGACGCACAGATCATCTACACCGTTTGATGGTAAGAGAACATCCATGTTTTTACCCTTCTCCGTCATTTTGAAATTGTGTCTGCAAGAGAGAGAGAGAGCGCAATTCTAGTTCTACAGCTGTTTCAATACATGCGTATTAATAGAAGAATCCTATTATTACAAATAAAGATCAGTCTCACTGAGCGTTGAGAGAGGTTCACAGATTACCTACGTGCCGCCCCCTCCCTCTTTTATCCCTCCACCTGCAGTAGACTGATATGAGGCAGTTGAGTAGTAGTTTGAATTGAGTCCCAGTACTGATAAGCTGCTTAAAGTCTCCCCCTCAGTGGACGAGGAAACAAAGAAGGTGGCGGAGAAGCTGGCCCGCTTCGTGGCCGACGGAGGGCCAGAGGTGGAGGCCATCGCTATCAAACACAACCTCGACAACCCCACCTTCAGGTGAGACTTTTCACTCTTCAGTTCACGTTATGGTAGGTTCACAGAATGTTGCTTAATTATGTACCATTGTGTCACGTTAATGTGCACCACCAGCACACACTTACTGGTTTTACTTTCCCTAATTGGGTTCAAAGTTTTTTTTAGACTATAGGCTAAAAAGATTCAAACAGACCATATATCAAGCTTATATTTAAACTGTATTGGTTTAAGGATATGACTGAGACTAATGTCCCTTCTCTAGCTTCCTGTATGATCACCAAAGTCCAGCTCACCACTTCTACAAGTCCAAAGTGGAGGAATACCATCAGTCCAATAGCCAATCTGCATCACCACCCAGTGTCGAGTTTTCTTCAGGGACCAAGCGCCCGGGTACAACTCCACCAACTCCCTACAACCTCGGTTCACCCCAAACAGAGCAGTATCAGGACGGAGCTACTGCAGGTGCAAAGCGCAAGAGGAAGAGTCGCTGGGGATCTGAGGATGACCGAGTGGAGCTGCCGGTTCCTTCTGTCGTCATCCCTCAAATGGTTAAGCCAGATCCTGATGCACCCGCGCTGTCTGGTACGCTACCATGTTTGTGTGTCCTTAAATAAATATCTCTACAGATGGACAGATACTAGACATGTGATAGAATATACACACAGTCCTGTATGGTTGTTTAGAGCTCTTCTTCTGCGTAGTTAGGTCTCTGAAATGAAGGAAGCAGTTTGGGAAAAGTCAAGCAGCAGATGTTTCTGTGCTGCTGTGTAAGTAAAGGCTTAGCCAAGTACACAGCGTAATAATCAAAGGTACATGTGTGTTTACTGGCATGTGTGTCTGTGTGTGTGTCTGTGTGTGTGTGTGTCTGTGTGTGTGTCTGTGTGTGTGTGTGTCTGTGTGTGTGTGTGTCTGTGTGTGTCTGTGTGTGTCTGTGTGTGTGTGTGTCTGTGTGTGTGTGTGTCTGTGTGTGTCTGTGTGTGTGTCTGTGTGTGTCTGTGTGTGTCTGTGTCTGTGTGTGTGTGTGTCTGTGTGTGTGTGTCTGTGTGTCTGTGTGTGTGTGTGTGTGTCTGTGTGTGTCTGTGTGTGTGGTCTGTGTGTGTTGTGTGTCTGTCTGGGTGTGTCTGTCTGTGCGTCTGTCTGTCTGTCTGTCTGTGTGTGCATCTGTCTGTCTGTCTGTGTGTGCGTCTGTCTGTGCGTCTGTCTGTCTGTCTGTGTGTGCGTCTGTCTGTCTGTGTGTGCGTCTGTCTGTCTGTGTGTGTCTGAATTACAGAGCAGGAACTGATAGGATTGGGTTATAAGAAAGGGAAGCCGGTTGGTCTGGTGGGGGTCACAGAGCTCTCTGAGGATCAGAAGAAACAACTTAAAGAACAGCAGGAGGTATGAAACACACACACACACACACACACACACACACACACCAAACTGGGAAAAAGGATAAATTCTACACCAAAAGGGAAAGTGGAAATTCAGCCTCTTTCTTAGGCAAATCACAGATTTTTCGGGCAGATTTTTTTAGCCAAAGTAAAGTTTAGACTGTTGTTTTTAGCAAGATTTTGTTATAATGTTAATAATATGGTGTATATTTATTTATAAACTTTCACCTACATGAAATATTCCACTAGACCTATTTAACATTTCGACATTTTACATTTTACAGCTGTTATTATGGCTATATTAAGTATGCATTCAGAAAGAGATGTACGAGATGTTGTTAATTCTGTTAACTGTTGCATTAGACATTGTGTTTGTGTAACATGCACCCAGATGCAGGAAATGTTCGATATGATCATGAAACACAAGAAGGCAATGCAGGATATGCAGCTGATGTGGGAAAAGGCTGTGCGTGATCACCAGCACGAGTACGACAGCGACGAGGAGATCGACAACAAGCACGGCACCTGGGAACACCGACTCCGAAAGATGGAAATGGAAAAAACAAGGGGTCAGCCATTTGTTTTTGGACATGAGGGTTACAGCTAGCAGTTCCTCTAACAAAAAAAAGAGAGTTTTGGTGCAGTTTAATATTCACTCATATTGTGATGGAGACCTGCTAGCAGTTGTGATCCTACAAACTTATGTCGCTTTGTAGAAGCCAACATTCTGTTTTCCTATTTAAGCTTAGACAAGAATTTATAAAATTTAATGCGGCCTAGGGCTTTCGAGCCACATACACCAAATTCGGATATGTTGTAGACCCTGGTCTGAAGTTTGTTGCTATTACTTTTCTAAGTGATCCGAGTATTCAAAAATTGGCCTTTTTCCCCCCATAGACTCCCATTACAAAATTTGGAGGTTTATAACTCAGCAAGCTTTTGAACTATCAACGCCAAACTCGGCCAGCTCCTTTAGGGTGATACTCTGAACAAAGTTTTAAATTGGTTTACCGACTGGCCTTTCGGTTGTGCCGCAGCCCCGCCCCAAAATATGGAAAATCAAAAAAAATTTTTACAACATTGACATGTCATATATCAAAACACTCAGAACAATGAGGAAAACTTCTTCACATGTATTCTGATGATGCTCGTCTCCACTTGCCTCCAAATGTTTTGGCACCCTATCTTTCTGTCCACTCGCTTCCAAAAAGCACAGGCCTTTGCGAATACTTGCACCGTCAAAGCCAACGTCAAAGTTTGTCGCGACGAACTTTACAAATCTAGTTATTATCGCATTTCAAATCATGTGATGTCTTTCGGTGCAGAGTGGGCTGAGCAGCTGACCGAGATGGGGAAAGGAAAGCATTTCATTGGTGACTTTTTGCCACCCGACGAGCTGGAGAAGTTCATGGAAACGTTTAAGGCTCTGAAGGTGAGAGACTCGTCTTTGTAGAACCATAAATCAGCCCTTACAGCTTCTCAACAACCTTGTCATGTGTTTTTGAATATTGCTGAAAACATCGTTTTATCCTCTTTCATTCTAACCACATTGATGTGAAATGAAATGTGCTCAGAAATGATTTATAATCACTAATACACTCCTGTAGAACTACAAAGACGGGTGTTTTTTTTTCCATTCTTATTTA
>NC_083460.1:4701189-4713689 GCF_030014155.1 Tachysurus vachellii | reverse complement strand
GTGACTTATTGGGTGTAGGTGCTGAATATGCCAGGGTCGTCGGCTCAGAATATACCAGGTATGAATAACTGTTATGTTGGCTTTAGAATAGAGGAGGTGTTAATGTACAGAAGAAGTACCGTTAATAGTTATTTGTTGTCCTGATCTTTTCACAGAGCTCTGTTTCTTCTGAGTAAAGGGATGGTGAGTTTGTTTGTTGCCTGTCCATCCATTCACACACCCCCCACACATGCCAATTTCTCTTCGGGAATAATACTGCTGATAAGTTATCTGTAGCAGTGCTAGATTTGTCTACACAACTTTAATTTAATTGTATGTAGATTATATGATGTGTGTTTGGTGCATACGCAGTTGCTGCTGATGGAACGTAAGCTACAGGAGGTGCATCCTTTGCTCACGTTGTGTGGGCAGATTGTAGAGAACTGGCAGGGAAACCCCATACAGAAGGAATCCCTCCGCGTCTTTTTCCTGGTGCTGCAGGTCACACATTACCTGGATGCCGGACAGGTCAGTATGTCCACCTTTAAGCTGCGTGTCACAGTTTGGCTTGCAGAGATGCTTGACAGGTCAACGTTAATTTTATTGGCAGATTTTTTTTTGTTGTTGCTGAAAAAATAAATAAGAGGTAACTAAATATTTATACCCCTAGTATTCTGGATTAACACTTTGCAAATGCGATTAAATAAAGGAATTTGAGAAGTTATTAAGGTTAGATTTGATTTTAAATACAGCCTAATGTCAAATGAGGTTCCCTGTGTATTTAATAGACCTTTATAGCATTGAGTCAATAAAACTATATTAATTAGATTATTAAACACTTTACATTGAATACTTAAATCTTTTTAATCTTCGACCTAGGAACAATAATTGCTTCATAAATCCTTGATTGCTTTTAAATGAGTTCATATCATATGTGTGTGTGTGTAGGTGAAAAGCGTGAAGCCATGTTTAAAGCAGCTGCAGCAGTGCATTCAGACCATCTCAACACTCCAAGATGACGAGATCCTGCCCAGTAACCCAGCAGACCTCTTCCACTGGCTTCCTAAAGAGCATATGTGTGTTCTTGTCTACTTGGTACGTCTCTCCCTCAGAAGTCCACTCGTCCGATTCACAACCTCTGACTAATTTGCACCCTCGCACAGAATGTTTGGTTAATGCGTGTTCCAACATTCGTTCCTGAAATTTATTTTAATTTTAATTAATTAATTAATTTATTTATTTCTGTCTTCAGAAAGTCACAATTTAGTCAACATGTAAGTTTACTTTGACATCAGAAGAATACATTCAGGTCACGTGAAACAAATCAGCGCTACATTTGTTTTTACATGTAGGAGATGTTTCATGGTGATTGCCTGCTATTTTACAGCTGCATGAAGTTTTACTTGTAATTCTGCACTGCAGATGTAGCTTTTTTCTTTTTTTTTCTTTTTTTTTTTTAACAATATTAAGAATATGGTTTCCATAATGGTTATTTGGAAGAAGATTTATAAAAATAGCTGTAGTATCAGACAGAATTAATAAAGTGTGTAACGTATATTGGTTAGCTGTCCTGCTCCTTTTAAGTTTTTATATCATGCTTTCACATTAAACTGTCAGATAGTGGCACTGGACTTAATGCTGCTTTTCTTTTGACCCGATATCACGCAAGAAAATTTGACTTAAGTCCAGGGCCAGAAATGTGCAAAATCTGTGACACACCCATGTTTTTTGACGAACTCCCCCCACATACGCACACAGCTCCCACACAACTGTCTGAATAACATTTAAATAACTAAGTCTGAGCTTTGAGTACAGATGTCTGCACTTCCACTATGAACTCCTCACTGAAATTCTGTTTGTGAGATGCGTAGGTCACTGTTATGCACTCGATGCAGGCCGGATACTTAGAGAAGGCGCAGAAGTACACGGACAAAGCTCTAATGCAACTAGAGAAACTAAAAAGTGAGTCAGAATGAAACACACCATTGCACTTCAATATGTTTATAACGGCATTAACTGGAAAGCGCGTCATTCGTCACCAAGAGTTGATTTATTTTTATATTATTCAGTACAAGTTTGCTTTTTGTTTTGCTCTTGCATTTAATGCCTGACTACTTTTAAAATTCGACAAAGCTGACGACAAACCTGACACAATATTTAAGTAGGAACGATGAAGCGTAATAATGATATTAATATTATCAGATCAATTATCTTAAGCCTGTCAATCTTTTTTCCTTGTGTTTGTGTTCTGTTTAGCGATGGAATCATTAAAGAATTACTTTATCCATGCTATAGATAACTAGACCTAGCAAACCCCATGACACCATGTTAGAGTGATGTTGTTATATGTACCTGCTTCTCTGTGAAAAAGCTGCCAGTGTGTATCGAAGAAATAGAAAATATGTCGTTAGCATAATGATTTTAAGGGAAATCCTTTAGGTTATATTTACTGTCCAGTTTTATTTGCGTTCTAAACAGTTCTAAAATGTTTATTTTTTTTTGTCTAGAATAAAGCAAACCATAGAAACCCTTAGATAGAAATTTGTCTAATCTTTATTTTAAATCCTCATATTCATGCCAATATAATAAAAATTACGTATGAAATCTAAACCAGATTTAAAAACCTGTTGAATTTCAACTCTATTTCTGTTTGCTTCTAATACTCTGGTTGGTCAGTGCCTCAGATTTGTCTGGTGTTTTATTGTAGTGTTGGACTGCAGTCCCATTCTCTCGTCATTCCAAGTCATCCTGCTGGAGCACATCATCATGTGTCGCCTGGTTACGGGCCACAAAGCGACGGCGCTGCAGGAGGTCGGCTCGCAGCCACATCCGAATTAACGTGCCGTTTTATTTTGGTTATTTTTCAGCTCGGTGCTAATGAACTTTGTGTGATTTCAAATAGATCTCTCAGGTGTGCCAGCTGTGCCAGCAATCTCCTCGTCTGTTCTCCAACCACGCTGCTCAGCTTCATACACTATTAGTGAGTCCACACCTCACTCACACAACTGCAGCTGAGAGAAATGACACAGGATTTCAATGATAATTTAATGTGATTATTTATGATCATTTAGATGATTATTTTAGCTGGGGAGCAGGAATTGGGGGGGGGGCTACACTTTCTGTTTGACTCTGTAACCGTGTTTAACAAATATCTGTCTCCACAGGGGCTCTACTGTATTTCTGTGAACTGTATGGACAATGCAGAGGCTCAGTTCACTACAGCCTTGCGGGTAAGTGCCGTTTTTCACTCATTCCTGCAGTTACACACAGATGAGCTGAATCATCATACTTCTGATAAAACTGCACATGCTGCAGGTTTGCCACCGTAGGTACATGATGTCCTGGTTCGGTTTTGTTAAAGCAAATGCAGGAACTTGGCAGTGTGCGAATGCTTTCACTTTCGCTGACGGAAAGGAAGCCCCAAAGCCACTAGTACCTATAGGATGCTTCAAACATGTATTCATGAGCACAGGAAGTGTGCTGTTCGCTGTTCCCAGAACATACCTGGTTGACGGTAAAAGAGCCTTACGCCACGTGTCTCTTTTAATGTTACTAGCAGACTGATTTAATGACGGCGCGTGGAAATTATAATTAGGAACTTGTTTGTAGCTCCCTTAGGCAAGGAACAAACCTGTTTTTAGACATTAAAGTGTAAAAGACAAAGCAGAAAAAAGAAGCTTGGGTTGCTGCAGTGAATTAAGATAGCTAGATAACTCCTAGTAACTTCAGGATATGCAGCGCACAATTGGCTTTGTTTCAGAGATGTTGCTCCTCAACGGTTAGTAAATCCAGAGGCTAATACAAGCTGCAAGTCAGTAACACATTTGTTTGCCAAATAAGAATGCTAACACATGCTGTCATGCCAGTAATGTGTGAGATGAAATGATGAGCAGTGTGTAGTGTGTCTGCTAGGACCCACGTTAAGACTATAGTAAGTAGAGAGCAGAGAAGATAGTGAGTAGATGATAGCTGATTAAACATCAGTCTTCAGCTATTTTCTGAACTCCATGTCTATGCTTTTGTTGCTAGAACTTTCATTAAAATTTTATTCATGTATTTCTTTTATTCTCTTTCTGCATTTCCTGCTGGATTTCGCATTGAATTTAAGTTTGTTGGAATATTGCTGCTGGTTTAACTTTCCTCAGTTGCTGCCTCCCCAGCTTACTACACACCAGGAGCTATGGACTTTTATTGTGACCAACTTGGCTAGTGTGTATATCAGAGAGGGAAACCGACACCAAGAGGTTAGTCACCCCGTATATCGCTCTTGCGTATCTATCCCAGGTGTATTCAAGAGGAATAACATGTTTTCATTTTCTCTCAACAGCTTTATAGCCTACTAGAGAGGATAAACCCTGACCACAACTTCCCTGTCAGGTAAAAGACGCACGCTTGTACAGGATAACTGGTGCTGAACTACATGAAGAATTCATTTACATTTCATTTCACAATTCATTTAGGTCCATGAACCATGATCGGGGGAAAAAATTGTTTGAGAGAATAAATAAATAAATGAAAGTCACAAATGAAAATACTAATAATATCGTTGCCTCTGAAAATTATTTACAGCATCTGACAATTTTGTTGTCATTGCTCTCGACACTGAACATATTTGAACCCATTTTTGTCTCGTTTGCAGTTCTCACTGTCTGCGAGCCGCAGCCTTTTACATCCGTGGACTTCTGTCTTTCTTTCAAGGACGCTACAACGAGGCCAAGTGAGTTTGTACTACACGCCTCAAGTTCCGCATCAGTACAGGAAGCAGTTTTACATTTAGTTGCATTTTATTATTTGATGTTTATAGTCTTCCTTCTAAGCAAGAAATAATCATAGTTGTACTTGCGTCTCTGTGTGCGTGTGCAGGCGTTTCCTGCGTGAGACTCTGAAGATGTCAAACGCAGAGGATCTGAATCGACTGACCGCATGCTCGCTTGTTCTTCTCGGACACATATTCTACGTTCTGGGAAACCACAGAGTAAGTTCTGCTCTTACATCCTCCTCAGCCAATGGAAATTAATTATTCACATGTTTAGCTTTTGTTGTCAGGAGAGATATTGGTTTTTCCTTTCATGGGATAAAGAGAAAATCACTGGACTAGTCATCTAATCACACGTATAGAGGAAAATGAAATGGTGTGTGTGTGTGCGCGGAAATTCTCTAACAGGAAAGCAACAATATGGTGGTTCCAGCCATGCAGTTGGCCAGCAAGATTCCTGACATGTCTGTTCAGCTTTGGTCTTCTGCTCTGCTTAAAGGTAGACAGTTCACACTGCAATTAGCATATACAGTCGTGGGTGTTGTTTTTTCTTTTTACACTTCAGAAAATATCATATTTAGCCATTATAATACAGTAATAATATTTCAGCTACATAAATCATTTTTTTATAAATCATATCATATAAACATCAAAGTCATCCACTTTTTTTAAATATTCTAGCATTTTTATGTCATATTTTTGTGCCAATCAAATATGGCAGAGCTTTAACTCAAGTTTAACTCTATGTAATTAACACTGAGTCAGTGGAAAGTGGGCCATATTCTTGGCAAATTAAAGCAACCCACAAATGTGATCTGATTCCCAAATGTTTTGATTATGACTCAGCAGAACATTGATGCATCCCTGTTTCTCTGTGCTCAGATCTGAACAAGGCCTGTGGGAACACGATAGACGCTCACGAGGCAGCACAAATGCACCAGAACTTCTCCCAGCAGCTCCTACAGGACCACATAGCTGCCTGCAGCCTGCCTGAACACAACCTCATAAGTGTAAGTGCTCAATCATACCAGCAACACACACCATGCGTGGTGAAGTTTGGTGCCCAAATGTTCCCATGCTGGTTTTACACTAAAGTTTAACATGACTCAAGGTGGTCGTGTTTTATTTTATCTCCTCACCTACATTTATTTCTATAAACACTAACGTCATGCAGCGTTAAAAAAACCCCGCAGGTCATTCTGTTGCTTATTAACTAGTATATTTGTAGAACTAATGCAAATAAAGCATTTGTGTGAATCTGATTCCTTCTCAAACTATTTCAATAAATCAGTCTTTTTTTATTTTATTTATTTATTTTTGGAGCGCTTCTGATGTTCGCTTTAGCCAGGGAAATAAATTATTTCCATTTTTTACTTTATTTTGCATTATGCAAAATGGTTCACACAGTCAAAACAGTTTTCTTCAACTGAAATAAGTTTCTATTCTGCATCACAACAGTAAAGTTGGTTTAATCATAAAGAGGGGGGTAGAATTATTTTTTACCAATTGACACTTTTACAGAAAGACACCAACCTTTTATATTTATAATCTACTGACAGAAAACATCAGTAAAATACAATACTAGTTACTTACTTTTTATTTAGGTTTTTTAATTTACAGACCACTAAACATTTTTCTTTCATTGGATAAAAGAATTGTGGTTTTGGGTAATTCAGTTCAGGACCAGGCTTCTGGTGTCTGGGTAAACAGTAAAGGTGCAGGCAAATGTTGTTTATACTTTATTGCAGTTTTTTAGACTTTGGTGTAGTTTTGGTTCCTCTTTACAAGTTACAGGTTGTTTATTTGTGTGTGTGTGTGTGTGTGTGTGTGTGTACTTGAATGTATTTCAGTGGACAGATGGACCTCCACCAGTGCAGATCCAAGCTCAGAATGGACCCACAACCAGCCTGGCCAGCCTGCTTTGAATATACAGCACACTGACACACACACACACACACACACACACACACACACATCCCTTCTCGCTGACTGTGAGCACACACATTGTACATAAAGGTCAGCCTTTGAGCCCTCACCTGCACATACACACATACATATACACACACACATTAAAACTAAAGGAGACAGGACTCCAGCTTTTGTCCTGCAGATTTTATCTTGTATTCAGATTTTAACTTATTCTTATTGAACTTGTATGATGTTGGGGCAACGAGATGTCAGCGAGACCTTGGGATACGAGTCACAGCAGGGGCGTGATTAATTACTTCAGTCTTCATGAACGTGCACACATGACAAAAAAAAAAAAAAACAGAGAAAGGCTCTACAGGGCAAGAGTTTGGAAGCATACGGTCTAATCATTTAGAAACTATATTTGGTTGGTCAACAGAAGATGGAAGGTATCGATGAAGCCATTTCATTTCATAGCAGTTTAAAACTTGTCAAGTTGGCCTGTTTCTCTGTGTTCATATACGAGCTTGAATAGAATACACAGAATTCCATATTTTTCATCATTATTAACCTCTTTAACTTTAATGCATCATCCATGAACTTAACCAGTGAATATAACACACTGATGTGTGTGTTGGATTCATTCGTTAGCACGCTACCTGGTTTGACTTTTTTTTTTTTTTTTAATTTTATTTATTTTTTTTTCATCTTCATTCTTATCTTCATTCTTATCCACAAATATTTTGTGAAACTGCAGATTTTCATTCCAACCAATCAGGTGCTACATCTGATCCCGTCTGACATTAGACAACTAGTATTTGTGGCGGCCGGTCGTCTGGAACGAAAACTTTTTTGTAACCATAACAAAACTTTGTGCCTAAGATCGAAGTCTTCTGGTGCAGATCGGATCAGACTTGGCCTTGACAAATTCAGCCTGAGTTGAACGCTCCCCTCATTTTCAGGGGTTGGAACAAACAGGCTAATTATAATAACAAACCCGAGCTTGTGCAGGCAGCTAAGAGTTTAAAAGGACATGATGCAAGGTAATAATCCGCTATCAAACAAAGTCCGTCACTGTATTGCGTTTCCTGGTACCCAGAGTCAGTGTCTTTAATGCTAAGATGCATCTCAAAGTATTGTTTCAGCATCATCAAGAGATTATTTTGTCCTGTTTCATTGTTTATTTTTTTAACTAGAACTAAAACACGTAACTAAATGCATAGTAATCTTTTCTTTTTGCAATTTGTCTTGTGTGGGGTATTTCAAAAAGTATGTATAGATTTTCTCTATTTTGAGCACTGCAGATATTTTAGCAGTATCATTTTTAATACCAGTGGCAGTTTGTTAGTTGAGAACATTTTGACAAAGCTGTTTAGAGGAATACTGTGCTAAGTCCAGAAACAAAGGTTCCTTTTGTTTTGTTTTGTTTTGTTTTCCTGCAAACTACTGGCTTTTTGGCAAAATTTCTTAAAAGGCCAAAAAAAAAAAAAAACACCAGCATACAGTCATAGATCATTGATCTTTATGCCTGGTTTATTTTTCACTGATATTTATTGTTAAACACTTGTAGCTCGCCTCATGGCATGTTTCACACTTGGTATTAGATTTTATTTGAGATGTGTGTGTATAAGTATAAGCAAGAGAGGGCGCTAGAGATGCGACTACCTGTTCTCATTCACATCCTTGGCCCATGATCATAAATAAACCCTTTAATTTGAAGTTGATGGTATCCGGATCTGTCTCTCATATCAGGATCCCTTCAGCTTTACACAACTCAAGGCTGGTGAAACTGATGACCTTTTGTAATATTCTAGTAAATATTTCTTAAACAAGAGCCCAGATTTTTCCTTTGCAGACACAATGTCTTTTGTATTGACACGTCACAATGTTTTTCCGTTTCCACTTTCTCTTCTCCACTGTATAAACCCTACTGAGACACCTTTTTTTTTTTTAAGGTATTTACCCCATTTTCTGTAGTTTTAACAAATAAACCCATTTATTAAATTTTGTAAAGTTTGAGTATTTATATGCCACATTTATCCATATTAATATCCTTGTCATTATTTTCATCAGATTTCCAAAACCCTTTGCATAAATGTTACAAAAATCAGTCGTGTCTTTTTTTTTTTTTTTGTCTTGTGCTTTTACAAAACTTTTGCAAAAAGACTCCAGATGAAAGTGTTTAACGAAAGTTCTCACAGAAATGTTTATCACCGTTGACTGAATTGTATTTAGCTGTAAAAGTGTATTTATTTATAATCCATAACTGCTTACTTAAATGGGTTTAAAATAGGACATGTAAATAAATTCAACCATTTATACAGTATTTTTTTTTTTAAACTATTCTAAATTAATTACTTAATATATATTTATTGAGAAGCATATTTCTTGAAGGAATCAATAAGAGCTTGTTAAAGATTCTGTGGATTTGACTGTAAGTTATAAATGTATTACAGATCACGGCTGCTGTTATACATTTCCAGCATTTGGCAGACGCCCTTATCAGAGCGACTTACTACATTTTTTTTTTTCTTTCTTTCTTTCTTTACAGCTGAGCAATTGAGGGTTAAGGGCCTTGCTCAGGGGCCCAACAGTGGCAGTTTGGTGGACCTGGGATCGAGCTTACAACCTTCCGATTGGTAGCCCAACACCTTAGCCACTAGGCTACCACGTGTTATAAAGTTCATACTTGGTACATTAAGCTACTGTGAGAACAGTTTTAATGTTGACTTGAAGCCGCAGTAGTACAAATAGTGATATTTTCTAGGTGTGCTGCATAATTTGAGGATCACCTATACTTCACCTTCACCTTGTATAAGTAGGTGATCACCTATCACCTACTTATACAATCCTGTGATTTGTACTTGTAATCTTTTGGACACTGTCGAGGGATATTAACTGTTGAGTTAAAGCTACTCTTTTAAGATTAAAAGCAGAAAAATATCTAATAATGCAAAGAGTAACATCCTAATGTTTCCAATTTGAAGCAATGAAAAGTCACTATAATTTTATCGTACCATGAAATCTGCAGACTATTACAGTATGTGTGCAAAATGTAACGTGACGGTCAGGACTGTGACGAGTCGCAGTTAGAACGTGAGTCTAGTCCAGTGTAAAAGTTTGAGGCTGACAGTTTCATGGTGGTGAGAAATCTCGAGCTGTTGAAATAAAATGTCATATTGTAAAAGATTATACAAAATAGAACACTATGTTAGTTTGCCTATTTATCTTGAATGATCGGTTTGTCCTCGTTCGGGTCGCGGTGGATCCGGAGTCTATCCTGGGAACGTTGAGAGTTCACCACGTACACACACACACACACACACACACATTCAGGAAAAGTGGCAAGCAAAACCAATCCATCTACTGGTATGATTTTTGAAAGGCAGGAGGAAACAAACGGATTTGGAGAGAATGCGCACGGAAACACCTCACACTTTACCCCAAGCTCAGGATCGGATCAAAGTACGACTATTTCAACCTTTTTAATATTTTGTAAAAAAAAAAAAAAACAACATTAAACCCAACACATCATTGCCTTGGGTTTGCTTCAACTTTCTTATTAATGGTTTATTGAATTAATAAATGTATAGATTCATTTATTATAAGATATCCTGTGGTGTTTACTGGTGATATTTTGCCTCAGATTCCTTTTCTTGGCTTGGTGGAACATGTACATGTGCAGTATTTGGCCCACAATCCTTATTCATTTATATATGAGCAGTTGCAGATTAAGGGCCTTGCTCAAGGGCCCAGCAGTGGTAGCTTTGGCAGTGCTGGGATTTGAACTCACAACCTTCCAAAATCTTCCAACAACCACTGAGCTGCCATTATTTCATATGAAACTTGGTGTGACCTTCTGTGCTTTTCTGTCATGCTTCTCTGCTCATCTGGGCTGTAAATTTGTTTATTTAAGTTTCTGTGGCCTTTCTTTCAGCTCCCTCAGCAACAAGGAACTTCCACATGAAGAACTGAATGATTTCGATATAAACTTTTCATTAAAATTCCAGCATTCGTCGGTTTGCCGTAGTCCAATTCACTGAGCTGTTTGACCTGAACGTGAACAGAAGCTCTTGATCTGTATCTTTCTTATTTTATGCATTAAATTGCCCTGCCACAATGTGATTGACTGATTTATTCATTGATTGCATGAATAAAATGGAGGTATAGGCATTTCTAATTAACTGGACCCGATGTATAAATAGTTTATAGTGCAATGATTATGATGATAACGGTGTCATTGTTATTTAATATTGCATTAGAATGATTTTATTTATAAGATGAGCCTGTGATATATCGTTCATATGTACAGATAGATACGTTGAGGTGAAGTGTGTACAAACATGAGGGTGTGACTGCATATTTGTGAGTGCTTCTGTGCCCTGCCCTTGAGGAATGCATAAAAGTCCTGATCTCCAGTAATGGTGGAGCTGGGTGTTTGTGTGTGTGTGTGTGTGTGTGTGTGTGTGTGTGCGTGTGTTTCTGCAGGGAACCAAGCCAACTCTGAGGTCAGCTTGCAGGCCTGGTCACATGACTGTCTTTATTTTCTAATCTGCCCAGCAGTGCCTTTGACATTCCTGTGATAAGACGTGAAGTTCAGAGGAACACGTCCTGGGCCTTGAAAGAAATGACACGTTTCAGCTGAAATACAAGTTCACACTATACATACTGGGGGAACCTGAAGCTAAGTAAGTGATGCTTATTAGGTAGTAGGTGTCAGAGCAGAGCTGAGAGTCGAGACTTCCTGCCAAATAATGAGCCAGGCTGATGGGGACTGGGAGGGCCACTTCCTGCATTGTTGCTTGTACTTAAATGGGGATTAAAGCCAAGACTGTCATGTTGTTAATGGCGACCATTGCGGCTTCCTGTAGAGCTGAAAGACAAAGTGAACGTGTTCCTGTGTCTTGACCTTGACGTGCCACTTTTTTGTTTTGGTTTCTGTTTTCACCTTTTAAACGTAATGTGTTGTAAACGTTACGTTAGATCGAAAGAGAACAGAATTAAATTGTATGATTTCTTCCTAACAATGTTTTACAGTAGAGAGGTTTTTGATGCTAAACATTGATTTTGAATAATGATATTTGTTGTCAAAACACACACACACACACATGTTGTACATCCAATTAAGAATAAGATCTAAAGGCTTTGTAAGATAATCCCCTGAAACTTATTTATGATTTAATGATAATGGTGCTTAAGCAACGTTTTAGTCG
This sequence comes from Tachysurus vachellii, assembly GCF_030014155.1. Taxonomy (NCBI): domain Eukaryota; kingdom Metazoa; phylum Chordata; class Actinopteri; order Siluriformes; family Bagridae; genus Tachysurus; species Tachysurus vachellii. The sequence continues at coordinate 4,701,833 of NC_083460.1, read as the reverse complement.
TAATGACCGAAAAAGCAGCCTGTGGATTTTTCTTTAATCTAATTAAATCAAGTATTGCTGTACTAAGCACATCTTATATAACCTTAATAGGTCAGTATGTGCTATCCCAAGTGACAGGAGGGTGCCACTTTGTCTTAGTTAATCAATAAATCTATTGCACTGAATGTGAGTTTGTGGTTGCTTCTCTGTCCCCCATGTGAGGACAGCAAGTTTGTGTTCTTTGACATGATGTTCTTTGACATGATTACACATCCTGTATTTTAAAAGCCATGTTTTGTAAAAGCCAAGTTAAAGTATAATGTACGCTCTAAAGCATGGTTTGTTTGTAAAACCTACAATATCGTACAACCTTTGGTTTATATCTGGCAGCTCTGACACACCCATCAGGAAATGATTGCATAGAAAATTATGATCAACACTGTATATGATACACTTTTGTATGGGTGTGTATTTGTGTTTATCAGGTCTAAGTCACAGGAGGATTACAGCATCCACACCAATCCATCCACCCCCACCTTTTCTTCCTCTGACACACACACAAACACACACACAAAACAATCTCTGTTTTCTCTAGACATAGCATAGCACTTATTCTTCTTCTCAGTGGCATTAACATCTGTATCTAATAATACCACTTTATTTAA
>NC_083460.1:4678689-4696189 GCF_030014155.1 Tachysurus vachellii | reverse complement strand
TCAGCAGCACATCTTTTCAATCTGAGCTGTTCCTTTGTCTCAACACTTGAAGCTCATAGTCCATCACCAGTTGGTGTCAAATCAGACCCGGTAGTCGAACAAAGACCTCATGGACTTTTTAGTAACGCAAAACAGCTAATCTAGATCGAGTGCTTCATTATTCACCGTACTAAACCCAGCATCGAGACTCGAGTGCTCTCCTAAACCTATTTGGTCCACAGTGCTTGTGGAGGTTTTGGAATAAAAATCTCCACTGAATACAGTGTAATATGGGGTTTAGAAGTAGAAATGCTTGATGGATCTCTAGCATCCATTTCTCACTTGGCTCTACACGTTTTTGAACCACCTGAGATTGAGTGTCAAAGATAAGTTTCAGACAGCCGCTGATGGGAATTGGGTGTGATGGAGTCGGGCCTATTTGTTGTTTGTAGTTAAGGAGTCATGATGTCTGGGTGTTGCTAAGCAGCCTCGGATAACAGAGATGTGTCAAACAGAGAAGCATCTTCCTGTGTCCTTATCTTCATCCTGTGGTGGATTTGAATCAAACCCTGGAAGCTTCTCTGAACTACAGAGAACACCTAAATGCTTGTTTCCAAAATAAAAAAAAAAAAAAAAGATTCCGAGGCAAAGAAATATTGTAAATGTTATTGTTAGATGGAGGGTGTTTTTGATTTGCAGGCTGTACTGAATGCTGATGCCACAGTAATGTCAGGTTGCATATCGTTAGCACATTTGGCACTAAGCAGAGGTCTGAGAGTTCATGTACTTTAATTGTCCGTCACTCCGGTTTAATCACTGAGGATCTGCTTGGTGTCAGAGGTTAAGCTGATGTGTACTTGCAGGAAACAGTTCAAACCTGAAGATCGAGACCCATCATCATCTCACCATCTTTGTAAATCTGATTTAATTTCCTCGCTTTCCTGTTCCAGCTTTTAGTTCAGCTAGCCGTCCCCTGTCATCTGACAGCTACGGAACTGGGAGGATGAATAATAACATGTGCTTCCTCTGAGACTCGTGAACTCAACCTGCGGTAAACTTCAGAGCTGATGCTCATGATGTGTGACACTCGTTGAAAAGAGCCAACTACCCTCTTCGGCACTCGTGAGCTCCAGACCAACGATTCTGCCACCTCTTCCACCCAGAGATCATAGAGCGTTGGCATTGTCCGGATGAACGAACCATATTATCTCCCCAAGATAGGCTGAGCTCTGAAGCAGATTGGCTGTAGTTTGGAGCAAAGTTATTCCTTTACATCAGCGGTTGTCAACTGATTCAACATATGCAAAACAAAAAAAAACTAAGTTCTGTAGTTAAGTAAAAGTTTGGGAACCGTCTTGGTTTCTGTAGCAGATCTGCCAGTCATGTCAAATGTGGTAACAGGAAATGCCACTAGGAAGCAACACATAACCACTTTATATGGTCTAACCTACAGCTAACCTACACAAATGTTTAAGCATTAAAGCTTTATCTTTATTATCTAGCAAGCAAGGAATCGTATGCAGTTGGAGCACTTTATTTATTTATTTATTTATTTATTTATTTATATTGAAGTCAGACAGCTCTGCTATGGACGAGTCGGGATCCTGTGACGGATCAGAAGCTTTACGCTTTAATCTCACTATAGCGGTTTATTGAGTATTTGTCCAAAACGTGGCGATTCTGGATTCCAACGTTTTCACTGTGGTGTGTCTGTATTTGTCATTTGGTTTTGAATAATTTAAAGGCATTTTGCGCTCTGAGATCTGCTGCTGGTCAGGAGCACAAAGCTCAGAGATGAAGTAATGGCTGATGTCTATTGTGCAACACTTCTTTTTTTATTTATTTATTTTTCTTCTTCTCCCTGATGTGGCTGAGCTTTTTGTATGATTTGTATAAAATGTCAGTTTAGTGTTCTTCCTCACTTGTCGTTGTGATCTGTTCACCTGATCCGTCTTTTCAATCCTTTAGAAATGTCAAAATCTTTAGGGTGTGGTGTCCGATATTCCTTTTATATCTCCACGTAGAACAGATTTAATGATAACGTCTTAAATGTTAATGTTGTTTACGTGTCAACAAAACATCTTGTCTTTGTCTTTCACGGTGACCCCGTGAGTTATGCTTTCGTGACGTTGTTGGTTAGAGTTTTGGGATGTACAGGTGGTGTTGTAATAACACAAAGCTGCTTTTATACAGTGGAAAAAGTTCAGCGTTCGGGTTAAACGATCGTATTGTCGCTGCTGTAACGCGCACACAAAATGGAGGAAACAAAAATGTTCATTTCCAGTAGTGGAAAAAAAAACCTTGCGTCTCGTGTTATGATATGGATTTTACTACTGCTATAAATTTGTCAACTCTTACACAGCCGGGTTAAATGGATCATAGAGGTGGAATGTCCTTCGTGAGCACAGTGCCTAGGGGGGCATCAAGCACACGGAAATAAACACCAATACCAAGAATCCCACAATGGCAGCGCGTCCTTGTCTCATCTGCAAACTTTTTTTTTTTTTTTTTTCCTTGAATTGTAGGTGAGAGTGTGATCTTTCTGTTGGTCTTGTGCTATGAGACCTTCAGGCTGAAAGTGAAGCCTAGATTTACCATGTCTCTGGGGTCTAATCAGTGACAGAACATTAGGTTGTGAGCGATCTGCCTCATAATCCCCTCTTAAAGTAGAAGAAAGGAAGTGCACGTGTGTGTGTGTCTGTGTGTATATATACAGTTTGTATAAAATGTGTGTGTGTGTGTTCTTCTCCCCTCTACCTTAAAATCCACAACACAAACACGTATGCATGCATCTGCAAGTTAAAACCCTGCAGGAGAGGTCATTACATCACTTGCTAAAAATAACTGACGTGGAAAAGCCTTTCTTTGGCCTGGCAGGGGCATGTGCACCAGAGAAGGAGAGAACAGAGAGAGGCCTGTGAGGCAAGATATTGTCACGCGTGAGATTTATGCGTATGCCCAAATTTTTATGAAGCATTTAGCCATTTGGTCTGACAACTAATATCTCAAGAGCAAGATTTTCAGGTTTGCGGCTCAAAGATCCGAAGCGGGGCTGCTTTCATCCCTATATAGTGCACGGAGCAAAGCGATTTTATTACTCGTCATCTGCATGCAGCCGACTAACCAGCCGAGCGGTCTCGTTATTGTACTACCACACACAGTTAATTCTGTGATATAAGATTATGGTAGCTAGCTAGTTTTACTTTGAATCCTCTCCACCAATCTAGCATTCTTATTAAATGGGATTATTCGTAAAGAAAATAACAAAGCGGTACTCGGGATTGGTTTGTTTGGGGTTTCCAGTGGACATGTTTGTGATGAGCATGATGAGTTGTAGTAACGGTGTGTTGATGGAAATAAATATCACATCTCTACAAAATTGTGATTTCTGGCCAAGGCCCGGGCGAGGTATGCGATGGTATGACTACACCGCTATACAACTACATCCTGACCCATAACACAACACACACGATGGCTCACAGATCTGGAGAGCTGGAGTAGAGCAGGGATCGGTCTAACATTATACATGCTGAACCTGCTGAGCCGAAAGCAGAGGAACGCTGTTTGAATCCTGCTAAATTCCTCCACACGTATTACACACACGTCTGCCTACCTTACACAAAGCTGTTCTAAAACAACTTGCAGCTCATCCATGATCTCTGCCAACGTGTGAGGGGGGGGAATCCACCTCGTTTGGTAGGCAGTATAAGTGAGTGTAGATCAAAAACATGATGAACACGTGTACACAAGACCTGCCAAACCAGCAGCCCCGACCACCCAGCTCTCTGTCAGCTGAAACCGTGCCACCAGAATTACTTTATATATTCACTTAGCTGAGAAGCGCTCTCGTACTATGGAACGCACGTTTAGGACTTTTGAAACAAACCTCAAAATGATATCAGCAGTATTTAAAATCAAATCCCACATCTGTGACTTGATGAATTTCTATTTCTTTGAAGGCTTTTTTGTTGTTGTTGTTGTTGTTGTTAATCCAAGTGCTGACTTCTCGAAATTTAACATGAAACCAAATTAGTTAAGTTAAATATAGGTACAAGGATGGACATATGAGTAACCTGGGGCAAGCAGAACATTAGTTTGGGCTATTAGACAAGTAGGTTAAACATAGCAAGGTAAAAATAAAGGCTCTAGTCAGACTCGATTAATAACTTGTTCTGTCCTCACATGAAAATCACATCTCAGAGCTGGGATTTTGGCCACCTGTTAGACGACATGTTGAGGTGCAAACATTGACCAGGCTTCACACCGGAGATTTCACTTGGCCAAAGGACTAAACAGTGATTTGAGATTTCTTTGTCCCCGATGTATTAATTCATCTATCACAACATGTATTACAGTTGGACTGTGGTTTTAAGTCTGTTAAGTCTACACAAAGCGCAAAGGGTTAATTTAATTAGAGTACACATTTTAGAGTGTGTATTTATTCACTACAAACCTCCTCAGTAAAGTTAGCAGTAAGACCAGAGTTCTTCTCAGTTTTGTGGTGTGTTTGGTTGAAGAAACGTGCCATTTGTAATTGGAGCATTTGTGTGGAAACCTGCATAAAATGATTTTTCCTGAAACTCCAGAGTCTTACTTGAGTTTTCTGTTTTACGTGTCGGTTTTAATAGTCTCAGTACGTGTTGATATTGTAGAGCAGCGCTGATCACCTGCTTGACTATAAGCTGAGTTAATGCTGTTATCATTCATGGATCACAAAGCAAGGCTTTCTCTGTGTATGCCATAAAGCCCAGCATTAATCACCTATTACTCTATCAGAATCCCCATATTACAAAAGACTGCAGTGTTTCTGAACATTTGCCACCTGAACTACAGCTCGCAGGCCTTTTAAAGGATTCAGCAATTGTAAAGATGGAAACTGAAAGCTCTCTGAACGTGTATGTACGTATTATTATTATTATTATTATAATAAAAGTGGCTCATTTATGCTGTAAGGGGCTTTTATTTACTCTGCTGACATCTTTGGCTCCGTCTGTCCTTTTAGACAGAACAGTCACTTCAAATCAATAGTGCACTTCTTCTGACTGATTCTCTTTATCCTTATTTCAATCCCAACGCTCAGTGGACTCTTATAGAATGACCCCGCCCCATTCATGGGGCACGAGAGCTCAATGAAAATGATCCAATCCCGTATCCAACGCCCTTCCCACTCCCAAGAGCTCAATCCAGTTAAACATCAGACTAATTGGTTAGACAGCACTCCATCACCACCACCACTGCTGCCACGAATCAGACACTAATTAAAGGAATCATTTGGAAGGAGAGTGTTCATCGCTCCAGGACAAGTCTAAAGACTTGTGAAAGTCTGCGCCATAGTTTTATTCTCTCGTGTCTGCATCAGTTGCTTTCGTTGGTTTCACATTTTCAAGTGCAACAATCTGCTGGGTCAGGAGGTTACCGGTGGGCGCTTTGGTCGACGCTCCTTATTGGTTCTCACAAAGGTTGTGTTTCCACTGGAGGTCATTCTGATTTAATGGAAATATAGACTTGTGTAATTGTAAGCTGTGCCAATAGCTTTGTTGCTCTACACCCTCATAGAGCTATTACCAGTGTTTATAGACCCATTGTATTACTCTATGGGGAAGTATAATTAAAATTAATTTAAGCAACCGATTCACTCCGTGCTCTAGAGGAAAAAAAAACACGTTTTGAACATTAGAGAATTTCACCACTTGCACGGTCATTATTTTTGTTTGCATCAGTAACGAATGCATCAGTAACGAAAATATCACTAGTTTCACGTCTTCGTGTTTTTAGAGTTCTGGTTCAGAGTAGAGGTGTGCTTCAGGTCTGGGATCTCATACAATAGTACAAATGGTCCACTTCCTGTCCATTACAAATGATTTTATATTTACTTGATTTGTATTTGGTTACATCCCATACAACTTAGACCAGCTGTGTGCAATCTTATCAGGAGATGGCCGGTGTGGGTGCAGGTTTTTACTCCATCCAAGAAGAAGCCACACCAGAGTCTACTAAGAGTCAAGAACAACTGATTAAACAGGTGGAATCAGGTGTGGCTTCTGCTTGGTTGGAGTAAAAACCTGCACCCACACCAGCCCTTTGTGGATAAGATTGGACACCGCTGGCTTAGACTCTTCATTAGGGTTTCTCTCTCTCTCTCTCTCTCTCTCTCTTTAAATGCAGCAGATGAAATTTCACAGTAGGCCACAATATAATTAGCATATTGTGCTTGTTACAGTGCAGCTCTGCTATCCATGTGGCAGGACACTGCATGTTCCTGAGTGAATCAGTACAGCAGCTCAAGCACCGTTTAGTAGCAGCCTAGCAATGTTAGCACCAGAGGGCATCACTGCCTTGAATAAAAATGTGTTTCAGAGTCTGTACAAGTAGATTTGTGATGGATATTACTTGCTCTTTCTGGGTTTATTTTTTTTTTTTCTTGAGCGCAAGTGTTTTTTCCTCTTCATCAGGGTTACGTTTGGCTGCACAATTTCCAGAGAAGTTAGTCTGGATTTGCTGGTGATCATGAACGTTTTACAGCACTGTATACTCAAGTGCTGCTGACTTAATTGGGTGTATAAAGCTCTGAAATGTGTAAATGCACGTCTTCACGGCGGAGAAACTGGGAAGCACAGCGTGGAGAGCGTAGTTCCGTGATGACACCATGTTGTCTACCCAGCTCTCATTGGCTGCTTTGCATTTTAGAGGATCGTGGACCACCAATGAGACCAGGGTTATCGCTTGGGATATTTGTCATACTGGATTGTGTGTTTGTAGGTTTTTAAATAACAACCAAATTAAATGTAATATTTAGAGTTAAGCAAATTTAGCTGTTGTAAGTCATTGTTTAGACGTGTTTTTTATTTTTATTTTAATACTGTTCTTTGCATGGACACGTGTGCATGGAAAGATGTGCCTTGTTTGAGAAGCCCCAGGGGGACGTGAAACCCGATCCTTCGCTGCCATTTTAGCCTTAACTGACACTCTACACGTTCACTACAACACGTGGACTCGTTCCTCTGTCCGCCATCTGACTCTGTGCTTTTTGGCTGTCCGTACAGCCGGCTGTAACCGCTGGGCCGAGGTCAGCCGATCTAAACCAAACGTGATTGTTCTGTCATAGCCCTCGACCTCTGCAATCAGATCTGAGAACAGCCTGATCCCTTCAGCTGTCTGTTATGGCTTTGTGCGGGATGATGACTCACTTGTTTACCATTTCCTTGTCCCCAGAAAGGAATGCTTAGGCGAGTTCTGTGAAGGAACAGTAGCCTACAGAGAACGATTGTTCTAACGAACCATTCTTACCTCAACGAGCTGCACCATAGTCTGTTTTGTTGTGTCTGAAGGGAGGGAAAAAAAAAAGAGTTGTTAATATTGTAATTGGTTTCTTTTTTTTTTTATTGTGGAGAAATATGCCAGGGATTTGCCTTTGCTCCATGTATAACAAGAATTTAAGTCCAAAGTTTAGCAGAAGGCTTCTTGACATCCAAGAAAACACTTGCGGTGCATCTGATGATACACACACGGTGTTGCATTAAGAATATCGTTCACTTTCTTGTGTTTAAATATTGAAAATATTGAACAGTAGCACTTCCGGGTCACATCTCTGCCAACCTCATGCACCCACTCTATTTAGAGAAGGAGGTTTTATAGGTAAATAGCTAAACGTTGTGCTTCCTTTACCTCGTTTAACAGCGCACGCGTCTGATAAGAACGTCTGCATGTAGCATGCAGGCGACGTTTGTTTGAAAGTTTGACACGATGAGATTAGTGTACGTTAGAGCTGCAATGATCCAAATATCTGTATACAGATTTAAGCCCCAAAAAAAAAGGCAGCAGTGCCAACATGCTGTATGAGTTCTGACACTGTGGTTTAAATTAGGCAAGTAGATGTATTTTATTTAGGGAAACAGGACCAAGAAAAACAGAGGTGATGCAGGTGAGGTTGAGAAACCGTCAGAGATCCCGACCAGGCAGTTACTGTACTAACGATGCAATACAAGCATCAAGCAGTGCCACATGTGCATGTAAAGGAACTCGGTATTTCTTTATCCTACAAACTTCGTATCTGACTGCTCACTCACTCACATCCATAGTAAAGTTAAAAACCTCCTGCTTGTGTGAGCCATGGGATTCCAACCACCAAAAAAAAATCAAACTTTCAGGCTTTGCTGTTGCGCTTGCTGTTTGTATGCGTGTGTGAAGCAGTGTCTGTGTCTGACTTGTACATATACTGTAGAAAAATAAAATCTCAAATTGCAGTTTGATTGTGGTTAAGGTTTATATGTTAAAACAAACTGGTGAACCCATTTGTCACTGTTAAACACTGGCCTGTATTAATGATCTCATTTTCCTAGCTTCTCTTTTATCCAACCTGTAGTGCAATAAAAACAGCGGGGAGGCATCGTGTGGGTTGTTGATGTACTCAATTTCATATTGCAGCTTAGTGATCTCAGCATTGCAAAGGTCAACGTCGCTGTAAGCGCTAACAGCCATTAAAGGGGCGCTGAAGTGGTCAGTCGTCCCTCACAGCCCTTCAGTATTAATGGGTACGTTGGAGCAATTTTACCCCCGATGAAGTCCATTTGTGCCGAACGTACACATCCGCAGGGACTCGAGAACGCTGACCTAAGCTACACGCTGTGTATATAAGCAGATCAGAGGCAGAAACAATACGTCAATTGTAAGGCACTTGGAGTGGAAACAGGGAACCAGTGCTTGCTGATCTGAGAACAGTTCAACAGTCTTGTGGTATTGTTTGTTCTGAGTTTTGTGATTTCACCAGCGTATCTTTTGCAGAAAACGAATAAACTACATTATGAATACTGAACTTCCTCTTCTCCTTCAGCAGAATCTCTGAGTTCTGGACAAATTAGAGTAAATGTCCATGCCGTGGACTACGTGTGAATTGTGTGGGTTTTTCCCCCATTGCTGTTATAAATTCGTCGCCGTAGAGAATTGTGTTTTTTTTTTTTCCCCCTTTCTTATAAAAATAAAAACACTTTACAGTGTCGTCCCCTAACAGGCTTGTTGTAAGCACATCTTTCTCTGTTGTACATAATTGTGAGAGATAGAAATACAGTGTTGTCTGTGAACCTGTACATTTGACCCCATTTACACACACACAAGAAGATGGCGTTACATTCAGGATGAAGAAAAGCATTGTAAATAATAGAGTCCCAGTAATGACGGAATGATCTTAAATAATACGCATCACGATCGGTGCTGTGGCTTTAAGAATCGCAACGCTCGAGCCAACAGTAACAGTCTTCTTCAACTCTTCCTCACTTCCCCCACCTCCACCTCCACTCCTCATTTCTTCAGAGGACTTGTGTTTTGGAATGCCATGTGGCGTCTCTTTCGGGTGTAACCATTCGTGTGTGTGTGTGTGTGTGTGAGGGAGAGAGAGAAACTGTGTGTCTTTGTCTGGGTTATATGGCTGCTTGCTGTTGCACACAAAGGGTTAAAACCTGCCTCTGTGTGTGTGTGTGTGTGTGTGTGTCTCTCTCTCTCTCTCTCTCTCTCGCACACACACTCTCACCGGTTTAAACTGGTTCTCAGGAAAGTGCTTTGTGTGGCCCACTGAATCCTGGGAAGGGTTGTGTGTAGCTCAGTGATGTCACAGTGAGAACTTAAGTCAGCTTTCCTTTATCAGCTGTGTGTGTGTGTGTGTGTGTGTGTGTGTGTGTGTGTGTGTGTGTGTGTGTGTGTGTGTGTGTGTGTGTGTGTGTGTGTGTGTGTGTGTGTGTGTGTGTGTGTGTGTGTGTGTGATCAGTGATCACCACTATAGTGTTGTGTGACACTTTTACATTAGAAAGGCCAACAGAACCTTCATCTTCATTCTTCAGGAAAGAGTTAATGTGCGTGTGCGTGTGTGTGTGTGTGTGTGTGTGTGTGTGTACATGCACGTACACGTGCACACCAGGGAAAGGGTTAATAAGATGTTTAGCCCTTTCTTTTTGAGCTAACGCTTCCTGTTATGCACCAGCGAGTAGATGAGGCTCTGTCTTTCCGGCTCCACTACTGTTCACGTCTCATCCTCGACCAATCTGCGTCTGCCTCATGTCCTTCATACCAGGCACACAACTCTGTCTGTCTTTGGACAAAGAATATGGAGCGGAAGTTCCAGGCTTAGTAGAATCAACCTGTGCAGCTACAATCAAGGTTTTTTTTCTCTGTAGAGAACTCACCTTGTTTAGAGGTTACCTTCTTTGTCAATTTGCATGTGGCTTGGTGTTGGCACTCATCAACTGTAAACATCAGCCATCACTCGATAGATAAAGTTGTTTTTTTTTTTTTTTTACTTCAGGTGACATTTACACCTCTTTTGTGGTCATGTTCACAGGTTTGTCTTCCGGTCTACAACTTCAGGAGTTTCCTTTCTAAATGTTAACTTTCATTATAGCCCAATTTCCAGTTTCCAGTTATGAATCTTTAAAAATTTGGTTCCTTCAATAACGTTTTAGGAAATGTTTTATCCAGAGTTGGAGCACACACACATTTACACCGTAAAATTATTTCTTATTTATTTTAAAGGTACAAAAGCTTGAGTTTTCTTGGCTCAGGTGAATCAGGTGTATTGGTCAGAAGTTAGTTGCTGTTATCAGTTACAGTAGTTTTGAACTCTTCCTTTACTGAACTCTCTTTTTTCCTCTTTTAAAGTAAAGACAAAAACACTCGGCTTGTCAAGTTACTTTGAATCCAGAAACTTCTGTCCTGAAGACTTTTCTACTGACTGTTACAAACCCCTGACATTGGAGACTTCTTCCTTAAATGTTCTTTAAAGATCTCCTTATAGAAAACAGGACGATTAATAAACTTATTGTTTGCACATAGTGATTCGTCTTGCCTTAAGGTGCCATTCTTTGTACTGTGAAGTCATGTGTTGATCCCACCGATTGTTAGAAATAATGTTTATCAGATGGTTATGTGGGGGTCACGGTGGCTTAGTGGTTAGCACGTTCGCCTCACACCTCCAGGGTCAGGGTTTGACTCCCGCCTCCGTCTTGTGTGTGTGGAGTTTGCATGTTCTCCCCGTGCCTCGGGGGTTTCCTCCGGGTACTCCGGTTTCCTCCCCCGGTCCAAAGACATGCATGGTAGGTTGATTGGCATCTCTGGAAAATTGTCCGTAGTGTGTGACTGCGTGAGTGAATGAGAGTGTGTGTGTGCCCTGTGATGGGTTGGCACTCCGTCCAGGGTGTATCCTGCCTTGATGCCCGATGACGCCTGAGATAGGCACAGGCTCCCCGTGACCCGAGGTAGTTCGGATAAGCGGTAGAAAATGAGTGAGCGTGAGAACTAACGTTCTATTCTGTAGGGAGATTTGGCATTTGTGTATAAAATCCAGCCTCATATCTTATACTAGATGAAGCAGAAGCAGTGTGTGCCCTTTGTCATGAATCGTTCGGACACAACTCTCTTCAAACTCATTGGTAGTCGCTGCACCAAATCGTTTGCATGAACTTTTCTCAACGTTGCTGTGTTGCCAGAAACTCCCACATCTAGGCACCAATGGTTGCTTCGGGTCGTGGAATGTTTGAACCTACCATTATATTATGTGGCGGGTCCAACATACAAGTCCCTGTAAATGAGTCGAATACGACGTTAAAGATCTAGAGCATTAATATATAAACCTACGATTTAAGTTGCAGCTAGAATGTCTGTCAGAGTTGCAGTCAGATGAGAGATGTTATAAAAACCTGATACCCAATATGTGTACAGAAATCACAAGCCTGAGATCAAATCCTCATATTGCTCAGCTCTAACATGGCCTTGTATATGGACCACAGTGAAGTCACGATTCAGTCTCAGTCCTAGTTATGTCAACAAACCTTTGAACTATGTTTTATTGGCAGTATCTTCTACCATTTTATCAGAATCTAGCCTGTTTTCATATCATAAGCCTGTATTTTCTTAGATATCGATGAATACCGTCCTTCACCTGATTCTACTGCAGTCAGGGTCTTAAAAAAGCTACGAGGCTCTTTAAAGGCACCGGCATCAGTTTAAGGAAATATATATTTTTACTTTTCAGCAGTTTTCTAAATGTACTTAAGATCACAAAAATTGCAATTATGTTTAATTTAAATCCACACAATGCACAAATGCACATCAATCCATCCTCATTAGTTTGTTTACCCTGTAGATGGATCTATGAACATGAAGCCAGCAGCATAGTGTTTTTTTTTTTTTTTTCTTTTTTAAATCATTAATGGCTTCGTAGAGTTATGCTGTCACATATAATTTGGATTTATGAACATGTAAGCTGTATTTGTCTTCGTATTTGTCCACTCACCATTAAACCGTCCATCACCAGCATCCGTATCACTCTGACAAGCTGAAGAGGTGCTGATGATCATTTCCTGTAGATGACAGTCTTGGCCTTTCTGCATGTACTTTGTGATCTAGATGTCTGCACTTTATCAATGCAGCCCATTAGACCGCATTATGCCCCGTTATTGCTCCTGCACTGGGTCATAGGTTGCTGTGATGTCATTCAGTTTGCATGGCTGTCTCATTCGGTTTGCTCTAATAGACTGGATTATTGATTTCTCTCTCATTCCTGCTTCTTTTCCTTGTCTCGCTCTCCTTCTGTCCAGGTGTGGCCATGTGTGACGAGGCGGTGCGTCAGACACGCAGTCAGAAGCGTGCGTTAGAGCGGGAGGCTCTACCAGTGGAATTGGATGTAAAGAAGGTGAAGCTGGAGGATGGAGACAGGGACGATCGGCCTGTGCTGCGTCCCAGGCCCGAGGCCTCAGCGCGCAGCTCAAATATCCTGAGCGCCGGAGAGGTAAAGGCCACCATAAAAGTGGAGCTGCAGACCAGAGACGAACCCGTAGACATGAGCACCACTAAAGGGTGAGAGTAAGACCAGCTGACTGCTGAATTCATAGCTCTTGTGCTAATTCCTGGCTCATAACCCACTCAATAGTCCATGCATTAAACAATATAGGGGGGGAGAAATCAGTTAATACCAACAATTTTATGCTGTAGGTTTAAAGCCACTGTCCTCTGTGACTGGTTGAACTCTCTTTAGCTCTCGCTGTCAGAAACCTGTTTATATCAATATGATGCTTGCAAAACTAATTTGGAACAGTCTGGATTTCATGTATTCACTGCCAGAAGTTGGAAAAAGGAAAATATTTGTAGTTACTTTTTACTCTTGAGCTATTTTCTCAGTCATAACCTAAGCATTATTAGCTCAGCTTTACAGTAATATTTGGACTCCAGGAATGAATGCGTTCCCATTAACACTAATTCACATTATTCTTGTGGGATTTGCTTCAAAACACTTGAGTTTGTTTATCACGTGCGTCTTCTCCGTACTTGAGCATTGTTCCCAGAGTCTCCGGGCGATTTCACTGATAAATCTACTGTGTTGTATATTTTATAAATAATTTACTTGGTAAAGGAGTTTTTCACACCTAACCCCTTCTTGTGTAATTCATACTAAATTCCCTCATTCTTTCCCAGTGACCGAACATGAGCAAGCATGGTGTTTTATAGGGAAATAATCAGAAACCGAATTACTTACAATTATCCTCAAAATATTTTTCAATGACGGCAAATCCCGACATGATTTATTCCACTTTTACCATAGTGATTTACCAACGACTGTGTATTTTTATTTATTTCTACGTGAATAGCACTGTTTTATGTAAAGTGTCCATGATGCAGTGGTTTCTGTTTCAATACTTATTTCACTCTGCAGCCTGACACTGGAGACTCCTTCCATTCGTTTCCATCAATGTTGTGTTAATGATCATTATTAATTCTCTCTCTAGTTTTCTGTGCTTCGCCGTGGTCCAAAATCAGGACTGTATAATACCGTTTTATATGAATTATCTGCAATATTTCTTTTCTTTTTCGTAATCGTCTATACACTTCATATAAGTTGTACTTTGCGGACAAAAGTTTTCATAGATTTAAATTTAATTCGATACGATTTTACCAGACGATTGTTGCGTTTATTGTTTTACATCTCACGGATCATAGGAATTGTCAGGCGATTTAAAACAAATAAAATCCCAAGATTATAACGAAACATGAGCAGGTTTGTTTATGGTTTTGTTTTCAGGGCCATTAGCTGCGTATATGTTTGTGTATGTCGAGAGAGAAAAGGGAATCACCCTGGGACATGTAGCTTTGTTTCGTCGTCTTGGTATTGTTGACGAAAACAATGCCTGTATCTGGACGGCCCTAAGGCCTCGGTTAATGCAAGAATATTTACATTAGAATTTCAGTACAAAGTCTACAAATGATTCTTTATCTACTTTCTAAATCCACATTATCTATGTTAGGGGTGATCTAAGTGGTAGTCTGACACAGGAAGTGTGTGTGTGTGTGCGTGTAAGCTAGTGTGCGCGCGCGTGTGTGTGTGTGTGTGTGTAAGCTAGTGTGTGCGCGCGTGCGCGTGTGGCAGAAGTTTGCGAGGCGGCAGCTCCATTTTCTCCGGCACCTGAACCCTACTGCACTTCACAAAATGAAGGCCATGTGTCACAAACCGGTTCCAGCCGGCTGGTTGCCATGGTTTCCACTTTAGAAGGAGCAGGGCGGGAGGAGGGGGAGGGTCACATGACGCAACGAGGCAAACTGCTGTGGGTCACATGACTTGTTTAGTAGAGTGATTAATGTACAGGAAGTGGGTGCCTGTAGGAGAGGAGCATCTCTGAGGCAAAGAACAAGAACGAGGCTTTTTAACACCGGCACCAGTGCTGTTCCTTCTCCTCCCTGACGTAACCAGATCAATCCACAGCTCTCGCTGCTCACATGAAAAACTTTTATTAAACAACTTTCATCAAGTTTGTCCAGGTACCCGGTCATACGTGTAGGCATCACCGCACGTCTCCTGAGAGCAACAAAGCTCGCAGCCTACACAGGAAATGACCTTGCTCACGACATCAGATTTAGTTCCCTGTTAAGGAACGAGGTGTCACGTCGTGTGTCTATGGCCTACCTTTATGTCTCAATCCACAGAATCCCACAGATGCTGTGTACTTGCTCCTGGCGGGTTATAGCTTCTATCGCATAAATATTGTTTGAGCACAAGTCTGTTCCAGGTCTTTACACACTCCTAAAAACAATCACTCTACAGTAAAAGTGGAATATTCTCAGCTTTATCTAATCACTTTTGCCATTTCAACAGCACCGGTAACAGTTTAATAATTTATTTAATTTTCCTGAACCCCTGTTGTTCCTTCATAACATCTGTATTTGTTCTTAAAAAAATGCTTGACTCCGCCCCATGTAATAGCTCTTATCACATGTAAGCAGTTATACACAGAGATAAAACCACACAGCTCTGTAGGCTAGTATTGGAACGCTAAGTCCAGCACCAAACGAACACTTCCCACTTCCCGATCCTTTTAGAGATCCTTTTTTGTTGTGATTTTGTACATCACGTTCATTCATTTTGCAAACCCTTCCGGCTGAATCGTTAGATGAATCGGTACAAAAACTATATTTCATTCATGCTCAGCACATCATTTTCATGCAGTAAACCGACTAATATGTCTGACTAACATCCGGTTGTAATGTTCACATAAAACTCGACTTGAAGTAACAAGTTTCCAGAATATCTGAGGAGGGTTTAGAAACGTGTTTGTGTCTCCCTCTAGTGGAGAACCTTTGGTTTCGTATTCACCGATGTGTTGTGTTAATCTGGTCTCTGTAGACAGGTGGAGATGATAACTGTTCAGCAGGGTGAAGTTTAGAGCTTCTGTTTTTTATGAAATGCTGTTTGAGAGTGTTGTGCATTTCTTGACGTCTTACACTTTCACTTATTCTGTAGCGAAGTTAAGAAAGAGAAGAGACCTTCCTCACCGGATGATGTCATCGTGCTGTCTGATAATGAGCCGTCCAGCCCGCAGATGAACGGCGGGAGCCACTTCAAAGAGCTTGACACGGACCTGCTCATGGTCAGAACCCTTACACTCTATTCTTTTATATTTATAGACTAGCTGATGGTCCACAATGCTGTTAGTGATGCTGTGTCTATTTTTTGGTGCATGGTGATTCACAATTCTGCCCAACATAACTCTCTGTGCTCATTGTGTGTGTGTGTGTGTGTGTGTGTGTGTGTGTGTGTGTGTGTGCGCACAGAGGAGTAGTCCTGAAGAGAGAGTTCGCATTATAAAGACACTTAAGGAGGAGCTGAGGCTAGAAGAGGCCAGACTGGTATTGTTGAAGAAACTCCGACAGAGCCAAATACACAAGGAAACCAATGTACAGAAGGTAACACGTACACCGCATACAAGAACACACTCTTCTACTAAAACACATGCAGAAAAACGCTCACACTCACGAGAAGCCCATGTCGTCAGTATCAGTGCTCTTTAGAGCTTCCTTCACTGTACAATGGCACCAAATTTTGGTATAAACCATAATAATGCAGGTTTATTGATTTCTGTGCATCTCTTCACAGCCTTTAGGTTCAGGCTCTGTGGCCACGCCCCCTCCTCTGTTGAGAGGCTCAGTGACCAGCAAAGGAACTCAACCTGTAAGTCAACACACACACTTTTACCACATGCATACAGTATTATTTGACTTGTTAATTGTGATTTTGAGTTGCTGTTGTTTTATCCACATGTACGTTGTGATCCTAAGCAGGTTCTCTCCAGCCGGAGCTCAGCGGGTGTCATCCCTCCTCCTCTGGTGCGTGGAGGGCAGGTATCCAAACACGGCTCGCAAAGCTCCCAGATCATCATGCCTCCACTGGTCAGAGGAGCTCAGGTCAGCCCTCCAGTCTGTGCCACAACTTCCACAGCATACATTTCACATTTACGTGGCACCTTCCTCTTCTTTTTCTAGTATAAGTGTGTTGTAAAGTTTTCTTTGTGCTGGTAATTGTGTAAAGATCATAAGAAGCGTAAGCTTTTGTTTGTCCGATTGCTTCAGATGATCTTTTTCTCATAATTTAGGAAGAAAACCTTTCTCTCTCTATCTCTCTCTCTCCTTAGCCGATCTCTGTGACACCACAACAGATCGCAAGTCTGCGGCAGCAGCAGCAGCAGTACTCCAGTTCAGGCCCTCCACCCCTGCTGCTGGCCCCTAGAGCCTCTGTGCCCACTGTTCATGGTCAGAAAATCATCCAGTCCAGCCTTATTCGTGTGGCCAATGTATCTAATGCCAACCTTCTCGTCAACGTTAGCCCAGTGAGTTTTTCTATCCATACATAAGCATGAGTGTGTCTCCATTTTCTCTTGGCGATTTTAATGTGTTTTTTTGCCCTTCTGAAGCTAATGAGCCTTATCAACACTCAGTTTATTTGAGATACTTTACTGTCCGCATTGCATCAGGTGTGCATTATGCAACTTGAGTCACTAAACTTTAGCGTCTTCCATGCCCTCCAGTCGAACACCAACCTGAAGACATCCTCCACTCAGAGCGCTGTGGCAAGTGCCAACGACTCTCCTGCCAGCCGACAAGCGGCGGCTAAGCTGGCGCTGCGGAAGCAGCTGGAGAAGACTCTGCTGGAGATTCCCCCTCCCAAACCCCCTGCCCCCGAATTCAACTTCCTGCCCTCAGCAGCCAACAATGA
>NC_083460.1:4636189-4673689 GCF_030014155.1 Tachysurus vachellii | reverse complement strand
ATTGAGGCTCTTTTTCAGTCTCAGGAACACATCATGACCCAAAACAAAATGCGAATGATTTCACCGATCCAACATGCAGCCCCTTTGTTCTTTGCTTAAACACATCTGAGGTTGTTTGTCTCAGTTGTTACTCCCATAACCTTTTATTCATGTTTTACGGTTCACAAAATCAAAAGACAAAAAAAAAAAAAAAAAATCATTATAATAACTGAACAGTAATTTAGTAAAACATGTGCATGATGGATTGGAGCCTTGTGTTTGTGTGTTGGTGTTTAATTCCAGTCCACTTGATTTGCGTCCTCGTCTTTATGGTTTTATGTGTCATTGTTTACTTTTGCTTTCTCCAGCTTCATCTTCAGCAGATTTGGTTTCCAGTAGGTTAAGGAACAGCATTTCACATGAAACACCTTTTATAAGATGTCGTGACTCCCCCCTCATTAAAAAACAAAAAAAAAATTTGTTCGAAAATTCGATTGTTAACAGTTTGTAAAGCTGGAAGGTATTTATTGGTAAAATAAATGAAAAATAAATGGATTTTAGACGACTTTTCTGTCAGATATTATTACTACTGCTACTCCTTTTTCTTTTTCATGTGACTGCATTACCGTCAGCTCGCCCCGTTTCTCTTTTGTGTTTTAGATTACTGAGATCTCGTCACAATTTCTATATCGTTTTTGTCGTCTTTGCCGTTTGTTCGGCTCCGTTACTCCTCAGACACGTGTCCTCCTCGGTGTGGACGCCGTACTGTTCAGCTGATCGGACACTGAGGCGTCCTCGGCGTCTCTGCTTGATGTCACGCCGCTGTTTCAGGAGTTTAATAGCAACGCTCACTTGCTCCTGTTCTGCCGCACTGTACAAACTCATGTTACGATTTGTTAGGTTTACTTTTGTTTCCCAGTTTGAGAAGTAATAATAATAAAAGTATTTTAACCTATTTTAACCCTTACGTGTTGTTGTATTCTTGTGCTTTTGTGACTAAAAGTCTGAGGACTGTTTATTAATTGTGGGTGGATTTTAGTGGAATACGGCAGAGCTGTTCAGCGCTCTTCTGGTGATGGTGGAGCATTTCCAGAAAATGTCAAGTATCTTCGTATCAAGAGGAAAGAGTCCGTTATCTCTATATTATACAGTGTAAATTTATTCGATCCATGCTGTCCTTATAGAATGACCTTGACCTGTAATTCTGGGTTAGTGTTTGATCCACCTTTGATCTAATATGTGTGATATCTGCTCTCCTTTTTTTACACAATATATATAATTATTTTAATTATATAGAATAGATTGTTCACGGTTGTTTTTGTTCCCCTTTTCTAAGAACATAGCAGAAAGACTAACGATGTACTTATACGACTGTACGGCTGTCGTCTTTTCAGTCATCAAATGAAAAATGCAGGGAAGTCGTGGCCTAATGGTTAGAGTTTGACTCCTAACCCTAAGGTTGTGGGTTCGAGTCTCGGCCACGACTGAGGTGCCCTTGAGCAAGGCACCAAAACCCCAACTGCTCCCCGGGCGCCGTAGAATAAATGGCTGCCCACTGCTCCGGGTGTGTGTTCACGGTGTGTGTGTGTTCACTGCTGTGTGTGTGCACTTTGGATGGGTTAAACGCAGAGAACAAATTCTGAGTATGGGTCACCGTACTTAGCCGTATGTCAAATCGTCAAAACGTTGGTTTTGTACTTTGATTAAAACCATTAAAAATTGTATGTGTTCTTTTTCTGTTCTGACAATTTGTCAACTTTTTTTTTTTTTTAAGTAAATCTTACTTTAAGTCCTTTGCTCTGTTGTTCTATGTAGCTACAGCTATATTTGGTTGAAATGACTAAAAGCATCTTGACTTGACTTGAAAATAGAGTAAATATTGTTATAATACCTGTATTCGACAGGAGAGGGCGACAAAGAGCAAACGACACATCTACGGATCCTGATTGGCTAGCGTAAGAACTCCAAGGCAGATGTCTGATTGGATAGTCCGAACGTAGTTCTTAGCCAATCCTCGCACAGGAAACGTGTTGAATCGGAATACGGGTGGAAATACAATTGACGGTGTCGGTGTTAGTGGGAGGAAGATGGCGGCGTCCAAGGTGAAGCAGGACATGCCTCCTCCAGGAGGTTATGGTCCTATTGATTACAAGAGAAACCTACCGAAAAGGGGGCTTTCTGGTTAGTACACTGAGTTTCGGTGACGGTACAACCAAATGTTTAACTGTTCCTGATGAATTAAATAAAGTGTTCGGGATTAGCACAGCGAGCTAAGTAGCTAACACAGCTAGCCAAGTAGCTAACACAGCTAGCCAAATAGCTAACACAACTAGCTTTGTGCTTCTCTGTCAGTAGGTTATTTACACAAAAAAATGTGTATTACTGCTTACTTAAAGGCCCTACATACATATTTGTAGTCGTTGTGCAACTTAATTTTGCTTTTCAATCTAAATCTCTGCTCAAAGCTGAAGGGTTTCATTTATTTTCCTAAATAAAAGCCCTGTGTTTGTGGGATGTTCCCATTCTAATCCATAATGGTGCTGATACATGATGCATTTATTGTTAAATGGTTATTATTTTGATTTCACAGGTTACAGTATGTTCGGCATCGGGATTGGTGTCATGCTGTTTGGCTACTGGAGGCTTTTCAAATGGAACAGAGAGAGAAGGTAGGATGAGTGTGTGGTACTTATACGTACATGCCCTGATACCACTTTTACTGTGGTTGAATCCATACAGATAGCAGAGGTTTGTTTATCTGACAATTCTGACACTTTCGATGCGGACTGTGGTACGGAAACAAATCCGTCGATTACATCTTTTCCATCATCGGCTGCCACTTTGTTTACCCTTTTTACCCAGATACCATAAGCACTAAACATGGATGTCCGGATGGAGCTGGATGTGAAGCTGACCACCGATTTGGTCAAAAAAATTCATTTATTTTTAACTAACCATTTGTTCCTAGCTATGAAATGTGTCTTGGGGAAAATCCCTGACTGGATGTCAGTCCTTCACAAAGCACTACGGCGCACATGCATTTACACAAAGGGGCCATTTTACAGTACTACTCCACCTACATGTTTATAAACATTGAGAAGAACCCAGAGAAACCCAGTCAGAACCGTACAGATGACGCAAGCTCTGGATCAGACCTGGAAGTCTGGTCAGCTGGAGATCTGCAGTCTTGACAAACATGGACCTAATGGTGCAGTTCCATCACAACGTAGAGGCTTCTGGGGAAAGCTTTTTGAGCTCAATCCGTGTCACGACACCACGACTTCCAAAGAACTTTAACTTCAATGAGTTAATGCTGTGATGCAGAACAGAGACAGTCACTCAGGCTACAGAAAAAATACTCAAGTCTGGTGAAAGCTTGCTGTTTGCTGTATATTTAATCCGTTTCCAACTATGTGAATGAAACTGTGTGTGTTTGTGTGTCAGGCGTTTGCACATTGAGGACCTGGAGGCTCGGATCGCTCTCCTGCCTCTCCTTCAGGCTGAACATGACCGAAGGTGAGATGTTCGACTTTTTTATTATTTCTCCACTTTTTCAGGCTCTTACAGCAACCAGACTCTCAGACGCAGACCAAAAGATTGTGTTAGTAGTTTTGTTGTTTTCACATTTTTGTAGCATTGTATACTGTAGCATAGCGCAAGCTGGTGGTGAAAAATCTATTACGATACCCAGAGGAAGCACAATCCTAAAACTCCTCATTGGAATTGGAATAAAAAGCTCTTGTGTCGTTAAATGATGTTATAGGCTGTAAAGTGCAGTGTGTGTGTGTGTGTGTGTGTGTGTGTTATACTCCAAAATCATGCCTGATGTAATACAGAGCGATGGTGTGAGTCTTTATGTAACCACCTGTTCATCATTTCCTCGCTCTGCTCTCTGTAGGACGTTACGGATGCTCAGGGAGAACCTGGAAGAGGAAGCCATCATCATGAAGGATGTGCCGGGCTGGAAGGTATTTTAGATCGATTTTGCTTTGAAGCCTGTTGTCATGTTTTACTTTCAGCATTTTTCCGACTCTGTAAACTGCATTGATGGTTAATGCTCGTGTGTGTGTGTGTGTGTGTGTGTGTGTATGTGAAGGTGGGTGAGAATGTTTTCCACACAGAACGCTGGGTCACTCCCATCACAGATGAGCTCTTTAACCTTCGACCTCAGGAGGAGCTTCTGCACAAGAGGTTTGGCTTTGTGTGGTATGTGTAAGCTGCAGCTCTGCCTGGAGGATCAGATCGCCTGGAAGATCGTCCGCCTGCTCTGTGTGTGAGAGACCGAGAGAGGAGCAATGTACTAATGTCCAGACTGTAAATGTTTCAAATATTAAATATTGTTTTCTTTGCTTCAAAAACGATGGAGTGTGAAAGTCTTTGTACTGGCGATGTATTATTTTGTTTATTATTGTCAGCATTGTTACATGATGACAAATGGACACAACAGCAACATCTATAACTACAGTTTATATATAGAAGAACTATTTAGCCTGCAATGGTGAAAAAATTCTTATGGATCGACATGTTTCTAAAGTCGATCTAAAGAACTCTGTATTCTCCTTTGTGGAGAAAAACGTATCTAGTGTGAATAACAGGGAATAAAACAAAATGTACTAGAGATGAGCCGGATACTCGGCTGAAACGAGTATCCGGTACGGATAAAGCACTTCTGCCGAGTACGAGTATTATACGAGTAATACGAGTCAATATCTGTGCTCAGATTGAATGAAAATCATCATTGGCTAGCTGATTGTGTCAGCGTTCTGTGATAGGTTAGTCACAGCGCCCCTCCCCTACAGTGATAGGCTAGTCACAGTGCCCCTCCCCTACAGTGATAGGCTAGTCACAGTGCCCCTCCCCTACAGTGATAGGCTAGTCACAGCGCCCCTCCCCTACAGTGATAGGCTAGTCACAGTGCCCCTCCCCTACAGTGATAGGCTAGTCACAGCGCCCCTCCCCTACAGTGATAGGCTAGTCATAGCGCCCCTCCCCTACAGTGATAGGCTAGTCACAGCGCCCCTCCCCTACAGTGATAGGCTAGTCACAGTGCCCCTCCCCTACAGCGATAGGCTAGTCACAGCGCCCCTCCCCTACAGCGATAGGCTAGTCACAGCGCCCCTCCCCTACAGTGATAGGCTAGTCACAGCGCCCCTCCCCTACAGTGATAGGCTAGTCACAGCGCCCCTCCCCTACAGTGATAGGCTAGTCACAGCGCCCCTCCCCTACAGTGATAGGCTAGTCACAGCGCCCCTCCCCTACAGTGATAGGCTAGTCACAGCGCCCCTCCCCTACAGTGATAGGCTAGTCACAGCGCCCCTCCCCTACAGTGATAGGCTAGTCACAGCGCCCCTCCCCTACAGTGATAGGCTAGTCACAGCGCCCCTCCCCTACAGTGATAGGCTAGTCACAGCGCCCCTCCCCTACACACATACAGATGTATTGTGTTGCTGTGTCTCGCTCTGCTCACTCACAGTCACACACAGAACAGCTCTCTGTCTCTCCCTCAGTCACTCGGGTTCGCGGGACTTTTCCGTTAACGTTTAGGGTTTCTTCAGCTTTTTACTTCGGGTTGTAACGTTAATAATACGTACTTACTAACCAGTAGAGTTCTGGTAAACGTGGGTTCGTTCAGACATGGTGCTTGCTCGGTAGAATGCGACTCGCATTGTGTCTCTGCCTGTCGGAGATTTTTTTTCTTTTTTAAACCTTCAGCTGTCTCTAACCAGTAACCAGACACTGAGTGTCTGACACGTTTTTGCTGTATTTCATAAAAACATAAAGGTAGTAAGCTAGTGTTATAAATATTACAAATTAATTATTACAGGTTAAAGCCCCGCCCATTTCAAGACAAGCCCCACAAACTTCAGGGTTAGACCCCACCCATTCCGAGTACATTCATTCATTCATTCATTTTCTACCGCTTATCCGAACTACCTCGGGTCACGGGGAGCCTGTGCCTATCTCAGGCGTCATCGGGCATCAAGGCAGGATACACCCTGGACGGAGTGCCAACCCATCGTAGGGCACACACACACACACACACACACACACTCTCATTCACTCACGCAATCACACACTACGGACAATTTTCCAGAGATGCCATTCAACCTACCATGCATGTCTTTGGACCGGGGGAGGAAACCCCCGAACCTACTAACTGTGATCTTCAGGACTTCCTGTTGAGTGTGATTTACCCTTAATATGTCATAGGAGTGACGTGTTTAGGAAAAAAGGGTGAGGGAATATTTTTCATAATCTATCGAAAAGGATTGACACACTAATGCAACAATATTCTTTTCTTTAGGATTATATGAAGGGAGAAAAGGTTTAGATATTGTAGACTATACTGGATTTATTGCCTGTGTATAAAATTATCAGTGGGACACACTGTTATATTACTTCTCTCCTGTCAGTGTATTATTGATTAATTGAGCTTATCAGAAATAATCCACTTCTCAAACACTACACTATTACGTACCGCTCTGCTGTCCATCAGCACGTAGATTCCGCCCTTTTGTGCACGCAGCCAATCAACAGAGTTCTTGATTTCCTCTCCTCTTATTGCTTAATGATCTTTAGTGCTGAGGTTTAAGTGAGACCGAAGGCTGCAGAAAACACACTTGTACATTTGTGTTCTGGAAACAAAACTTCACTGAAGGAGATGAACCACAGCGGTGCAGATCAGGACTGTGAGTCCACACAGATGCCACACTATCTCAGGTAAACTGCATCCATTGCCTTACTGTGATTAGGTTTAATGCGGCTTAATTCCCACAAAGACCTACTTTAACTCATAAAACTGAATACTGAAGTATCGAGTCTATTTTCATACGAACAGTTCGTTGCATTATCCCTGATTTGAACCATGAAAAATGGTTGATTTTTGTTGAAAAATGGTTTATGAGTGATGAGTCTTCAGTGGGTTCAGGGGAAATATAGATCATGATGTGAGATGTTTGCTTCAGATAATAATGCCATTTATTTATAGCTGCTTGTTATCTGAGAAATAGTGGAAATGAAATAAATGTTTCACAAGTTTCCTTTCTCACACTTTAGGTTACTATATAATTAATAATCTGGGATTTTAAATACAAAGCGAAAGAGGAGACAGTGTGAGAATGTTCTCCTTGATCAGTCCTTTTATCATGTAATATTAATGTTTAACCTGTTGGGTTCTGTAGTTACACCATGTCCGCAGTGCCACAGCGTTTCCCAAACACTGGCATGCTATAAATCTTCCGTTTTGTTCTGAATAGATAGTGATACAAATGATCGGCATTGATTATGATGAGCCATTCAGCAGATTTTAAAGTCTTAATTAAAACTTCTTTTGATTTTATATACGTGACATCACTACCTGCTGTAACATCACTTTACACAACCAGGCCCCAACTGCTCAGGAGGATCACCAGGCTGAGCACCTGCAGTTCTTCAGTAGGGGTTCCTCAGCTTTATCCGGTGCCACTTGGGAAACACTGCAAGCTGAGGAGCGTTAGTGGCCGTGTACAGTGAACGGTGACGCTGGACGTGTATTGAAATGTGCAGCTTAGAAATTTAGACTATCACTTAGGGCGTAGTAAAAATGTTGTATTCAACAATTCCGTTGTGTTAATTATGTTAAATTTTTTCACTTTAAAGTATCTTCCCAGCCTGAAGATCATAAAGATCTCTGGACTCGCTATGCAACCAAACTCAGGAATATAAAGCTGGGTTGATTTCCTATAGTGCAATAAATATTAATGAAACCTGTTGGCTTTGTGAGGTACCGAAGTGCTGACATCTGTTCCTGAAGTTTACACGTTAGGGTAGATGCTCCCCTTCGTGCGGAGCCGTCTGCTTCCTGATCAATACCCAGTCAGGGCTCAGGAACTGAGGAGCTGAGCTCAAATAGACCCACAGATTTTATAAGGTCAGAGCTAGAGTGTGTTGTCAGTTCATACTTGGGCTTCTCAAACTGATGGGATGAACATTCATACATAACCGACTGATGATTCAGTGTGACGTCGAGTGCAAAGAAAATCCAGTCAAAAAAACAAGACGTCAGAGTTGTTCTATAACTGTTACAATTGGCTTTTTGCCATTTTTTTTTGGCAGAAATATATATTTATAGAATACACTGATGATTTCTTTACAGTAAAAAGGAGGCTGTTGCTATGGAGATGGAGTTGCTGAGGGACTATCACTTTAGTCTGCATCAGCTGACAGAGATTTTAGGTCATGCCTGTGCAGTTGCCATCACAAAGGTCTGAGTTTTAACTACAATCCATCCATCCATCCATCTATTCCTTATTCAGTCATTAACATCATGTGCAATCAAAGTTTTATCGTTTAAATGTGGATTCAATCCTACACTCTTCCTTGAATTATATATAAAATACTGAGGTTATTCTTCTTGCTTTCTGTCGCTGCTTTCAAACAGAGAACTACTGAACGTGTAAAGTAAAGATGGATCCTATATACATGAACTGTATAATACAGTACATCAGTAAATCAGTGTCTGCTTTCATTTACAGACATACCCGCTGAGCACTCTGGGTAAGAGGCAGCCCACTGTACTGGTGGTGTGTGGGCCGGATCAGAACGGCTGCGTCGGTCTGGCATGTGCACGTTATCTGAGATTATTCGTAAGTATTATACAAGTCAGTTTTATCATGTGGTGTCATTTCGGTGCACAAACCGCTTAAACATCTGGTATATTTCCATCAATAGACAGGTAAGATCAGGGGCTGACAAGTGTGTGTGTATAGCAGCAAGGACTACAGCAAGTAATTGATACCAAACACGTGCGTCTGTTTTAAGTAGTGAAGTAGCTAAAGAGAGTTTAGTAAAAAAAATCAATGACAGCAGGACTGTATTTGTCTTACACCATTACAGTTGGTACACTTCCAGTACCAGGACCCAAATCATCAACATAACAGATTCATCTCTACTCATAATATATAAACTATACAGGCTGGGGTTTAATAATGTGTGTTCAATTTTACATTCACTTCAGGAATACATGCCTACTGTCTTCTATCCAAAACGGTCCTCACAAAGTCCTCACCTGGACTTTACTGTACAGTGTGAGAAAATGGACATTCCCTTCCTGTCCTACCTGCCGACTGAGGTGAGAGAGTCACTTAAACACAGGATCTTTTCAAACCAAGCAAACTAGGTTTACTCTTTGTGTATTGATCCAATGCCAAAGGTTTCTGCTGTGTTATATTTGACTGTAGTGCAAACAACAAGCTGACTGTAGACTAAAAAACAAAAATGCACATTTCCCATTGTTCAGTAACATGGGAAAAGTGCACTGTAGTATTTCATTCAAATGATATGACTAAATCTAACAACATTTGGGACATTTCCCCCTTTTACTATTGTGCAAGGGCTATTATACTTAAGTAATGAAAGAAGGTGTGAACCCGAGCCAAGACGTAGATATGATTCTGGACTGGATCTGATCTGCATTTGATTGCATATGATTAAGAAAGATGTCGTTCTCTCTGCAATCTGCAACCATTTCAGTTTTTCAGTAGATATTTTTTGTGCTGAATGTTTTGCTGACATTTTATAATAGTAGAAAACCTGATGTTTCCTGTTTCCAGTAACCTCTGTTTACATTCTCATTAATCCGTGTGTTCCCACAATCCTCATTTACAGGTTCAGCTTATAAACGACGCATATAACCTGGTGGTGGATGCACTGCTGGGTCCAGAGACAGAACTGGGGACCGCAAAAGAACCCTTCAGCAGCATCATGCTTACTCTCCGAGGCATCAAAATCCCCATCGCCAGCCTCGACATCCCTTCAGGTCTGAAAAAAGTTTGACTTAAATATATTTCAATATTTGATAGAATACTTACAGTCAGCTCCAGAACTATTAGAGATTAATAGATTCAGAACTATTAGAGAACTCTAATAGGTCTGATTCTATTAATAATATACAAATTCTATTCCTGATTGCTTTGAACAAACCACAACCAAGATATAGACGTTCACCTAAGTTTAGGAACTCAGTCATGTTTCATTGGGGTTATAAATAAACCACGCTTGAAGCCATACTTCTCTCAGCTACTCGTTATACGAATAATTGTGATGTAACAGATAATTTAATATATAACTTCTAAATCACCACAAAAGGAACAGGTTGTGACTACATTTATTTACATTTAACAATGTTAAAGTGTCTTTTTATAGCATGTATTGTATATGACTGCTACATTTTTACAAGAGCAACACTGGTTTGTCAGAATTTCACCATGATTAAGTTCTGACTGGGTAACGAATGCTGTAATTACAGGTTGGGACCCTGACGAAGCCAGCGTCGACGGGATTAATCCCAACGTCCTCATCTCCCTGATAGCGCCAAAGAGATGTGCACTCGGTTTCTCTGGGACACATTTACTCGCTGGACGCTTATTGCCCTACGATATTCAGAAGAAATATGAACTCAACCTTCCCAAGTTCCCCAGTACAGCCTGTATTACTGAACTACAATAACAAGTCTGTACATTAAGTCTAAATAGGACTTTCAGGAAACTCCCAAATAAATGTATGACCATTATTCTAATAAAAAAACATTTTTTAACCATGAGCCATTTTGGAGAATGTACTTTATTGGTATAATGGTGAGACTTCAGGCACAAAATGTGCATCCTATTTACAGCACATTTAAAAAACAAAACTGTACGGACAAACCAATTTTCTGTCTACAAACTAGGAATTATCTTTCGTCTGCCAAGTATTCCCAATTTGTCTTCCATCAAACCATCAGGTACAAAAGACCGCCAACTCAAAAGATCAACAACTGGCACCATCGTAGCATCGTGTTTCGCTACATCTTTGTAGTGACCATTGTGTCATACCTGTTAAAGGACAGGGGAAAAAAAAAGTTTACACAAAAACAACTTTTAATCAAAAAAAAAAAATATAGCCAAAAACTTTAGAAAATTTCAAGAAGAAGAAAAAAAGAAAAAAAAAAAAAAAAAACAACTCACCTTAACCTTCAGTCTTAAAAGTTGATCCCTGTTACACAGGAGTCTCGATGAATGAAAGAAGTCATGTCCCAAAAGGCATCTTCAACCTAGTGAAAAAACAAAACAAAAACGGGCATTCGCTAAACAAGAACAAAATCAACCATGTAAAATAAAAACTATCACACGATTGGATTACAATGTTTCTAGATTTCCAAATATCTGACAGGTGTTTGATTCGATTGTACAGGTCACCAAAAGAAAAATTGTGCTACAGGGCAACCATATTGGCTCTCAGGTGACCCAGATAATGCAAAATTTCACAAATTGTCCAGGAAACATTAATGAGACAAGTGTAAAGTGGACTTGAGGAGCGTTGAACTCGGCATTTGACACCCCTCACATGAATTTGAAGCCAAAATAAGTTTTCAGGGACAAGTGACACTGGTGATCAGGACACCATGCAGAAACCTTAAAGGAGCATGAGTGACTGTCGCATAGTGAGGATGAAACTTCTAAAAACACCAATATATCTCATAGCACAATGTGAACTTAAGTTTCTGAAGGTTGTGAACAGGTGAGCAAAGAAAGGTTACCTCATGTACACAGGCCTACTGTTTCTCCATACATCAACTAGCCCAAGAGAGTAGCAGCTTTCTCCTGTTCCATTGACAGGAGGGATTCACTTCGGTAGATGCAAAACTTCGTTCTCCATAGGCACGAGTGAGGATTTTTTGATCCCCTCTTTACAGAAGTAGAGCTTGTGGATTCAGTAAAGCATTTTGCTTTAAAATTGTTAACTGGTACAACTTTCTATCAGTGGCTAACTACCAGGCAAAGGACACCTTTAAAATATTTAGTATATATGCGTGATTAGTCGATTTAACTAGCTAGATCAAAATAAAAAAATAAAAATAAAATAAAAAAAGCCCACCCAAAACAACCCACTTTACAATCTTGGTAAGGACATGTCGGTTTTAACAACCATCAAGCCTTTAAAGAGCCAAGTTATGAAAATTTTCCATAATCCCAAAAACTGCTGCTAGTCTACCCCACAAAATATGATTTTTATTCAATTACATACAGTTTAAATATTCTGAAATTAATAAACCTACTTTTAATTTCTTGCCCCATATAAATAATCCCCTTCTGTTTTTTTTTTTTTTTGTTTTTTTTAAAGCACAAACAAAATTAGTTTTTCAAACAGTTTCATTTAATAGGCTCCATGAAGCCAAGGACACAAATAATAGATCCAATGCCAATACAAAGAACAGAGCACATAATCCCCTTAGATTTGGGGTAGTAATAGTAGTAACAGTTCTTAACATCTTCCATATATACTACTATACAGTTTAGGAGGGTCGGTCCATCTTTACATCACATGTTTAAAAAAATGCAAAAAGTCAAGCAGGGCAGAGATACCTCTGGAAGAGTGAGGGTGAACGTGGCAAACTGCAAGCTGCACTTCAAGAACAGCACCAGTGCTGGCCAGCTCACTCGAGCAGTATTCACCAGTCTGCAAGGAATTGACTCCGGATACTTGACATGGACAAAGGTGTTGTTTTTTTTCTACTTTATCAAATTAACGGTGTTTCAAATGGAGAGGTCGCTCAAATTGATCATTTTATTGTATTACTACAACTTTTAGCCTTGAAACTTCCACAGCTGCTTTAAAAGGTCCTTTTAAAGAGGTAGTTGTTCACTAAAACAGGGCAACCCAAAATATAAAATAAAGGACCTCCATTAAAATGGAAAATTTGCTAGTGGATAGCAATACTGTGGCAGCCTGCCAGAACAGACCAAGAGGAATAAGATTTTACATGAGGCTCATTATTCAGAAGTATAAAAAAAAAAGAAAATGAAAGAAAATTACGCAAAAAAAAAATAACCCAAATAACCATTGTGGTAGCAGAGAAACATTTCACAGCCAACATGAAGAACTCCCTGTCCCACATTTCAGCTGTTTTTTTTTTTTTTTTTTAAACAAAGAAAGCTACTACATGAATGGATAGATCCTTGAGGAGCGCGTCTTTAGAATACACAGCCAGTGAAGAGTTGGGTCTTGGGCCTTATTCGTGTGCAGCTGAGGAAGAAGCAGGCACACGTGAGAGGACACTGAAGCATCTGAACACATTTAGTTTGATAAACACCCCTCTTAGAAAGCAATCTGAACAAGACAAGGCAAAGCACCACAAAACGTGTGGCTACCCAACCGATAGGCCTCAGGGAAGTCACATGTTTATTGGCTGTGTCCGATTTAGGGATCAAGAGCACAAATGAGTGAGCACAGAGCCTCATTTTGAAGCAAGCCCTGCTCCTCCAAGTTGGGGTGTGGACAAGGCAATGCAGGAAAGATAACCATTTGTGCCTCAGTAAATTGGAGTCACTGGACCTGTGCAACAGTTACGCCTAGAAGTGAGCTAACTAAAAAAAATTTACTTAGGGCAACAGGTCTTTTCCACATTTATATATATATATAAAAAATTACTACAGGAACTAGTTTTAAATAAATAGTTAGTGGTTAAAAAAAAAAGCTACTTGACTCTACAGCTCTGATTAGGGAAACTGGTGCACATCTAAGTAATCTAAACGATCTGGGGGAGAAAAAAAAAAAGTGCTAATACATACCATATCCATCATAGTTGTCTCTGTAGGAGTTGCCACGGTCTCCATAGCTGGAACTCCTGAAAGTTAAGAGGAAAAGGAAACATTAAGACACTAATTACAATATATCACAGTATCTGTTAAAAGTGGAACAATGATTAGTGCCTCTTTAGTGTAGTGTGTGCGCTCGCAAGAACTACCTTTCTTACCTGTCTCTATTATATCCTCCACCGCCGCCGCCACCACCTCCACTCTTGTAGCCACCACTATATCCCCGATCTCCACCATAACCACGATCTGTGCTGCCGTAGCTACGGTCGCCACCGCTATAGCTACGATCGCCACCGCCATAGCTGCCACCACCTGGGAGGGAAAAGAGAAGAAAAAAAAAATACATATTACAAAACGTTACTTACACACCACAACACCAAATGAGATTGCTATAGGGGATAAATACATGCTTTATCAAAACAACTCAAGATTCCTATCACACGGTCTCCCCTAGACCCACCTCTCCCTCTACCTCCACGGAAGTATCCGCCCCCTCTTCCTCCTCCACTGCCACCTCTGTATCCACCACCTCCAGAGCGGCCACTTCCACCCTTTCCAGCTTCGTCCACTCGGATTGCCCTGCCGTCCACAGACTACGGATTAAAAAAAGAAATAATTAGTATCGAATATTTGGCCACACAACACAAACCCACGTAAGTCCGGAAAAACAATCAGGACTTTCAGTTTCAGCCATTTAACAATGTTTAATATATATTATAATAATAAAAAAAAGGTAATCCGTGTTTCATACTTTTCCATTCATTCCCTCCATGGCATCTTTTGCATCTTCAGGGTTCTCAAATGTGACAAAGCCAAATCCCCTCGACCGGTTTGTTTCTCTGTTTCTGGCAACGTGAACTGCAAAAGAAATAATCACATGCAATTATTACAATACCCGTGAAAAATAAAGCGTTTACTACAAAAGCTCAGCTTCCACATTGAGCAAATATAAAGCGACAGTAACCGTTGGTGATGACGCCATATTTGGAGAAGGCGTCCTCGAGGGACTGCTCCGTGGTGTCGAAGCTCAGACCGCCAATAAAAAGCTTTCCTTCGTCAGACATTTTGTCGTTTCTGTGAAAAAAAAAAAATACGTAGTTAATAAAAAAATAATAATATTCTTCATTTGTTATGAAAACCGATCGATATTTTGGCTATAAATCAGTAAAATGTGCCACAGAGGCTTAAAGCAGGTCGAACAATAGGCCCCAAATTTTTTTAAAGCCACCTCTTTTCCGGCAAAAACGCGCCAGATACGTTTATGCAAATGAGGCAAAGACAGCGTGTTCATGTCGGAATAGAGGTGGAAACAAAAAACCCATCCCCCTCTCAAAGGAAAAACCGCCCGCTATCTGGTTTAAACAACGATAGTTAAGTAACAAAAAAATCTGAAATCAGTTCTTTAAAGTTATTTTTTTTCTATTAAAACAGCAATCACACGGAAGCTCGACCGCTACGCTAAATAACGAAGGCGCCGACGAACGCAATATCTTCACGGCTAAGCTACAAGCTAACGAGCGCCATTTTGTCCCACGTGAAGCAGAAAGCAGAAAATACAAAAAACTACCAATTAGCAAACTGTTTAAATTAGATAAATGTTGAAAGTCGTAGTATAAAACAAGACCCGATCGTACTAAAGATTCCTGGGTCAAATTAAAAGACATACATATACATTATAGGCCCAAAAACAACCATGCGCTGCTGTAACTTACATTCAAACCAACCTCCTCTGGTGCTCCGAGCTCAATATGGCGCTGAGGAGAGGCCGGGTCCTATTTATACAGCAAGGGGCGGGGCTACATCGCAAACGATTTGAATATTAACTACCCGTATAAACACGACAGTACCAGAGAAAAGAAAACACGTTATTTTTTAATGTTTATTAAAATTCTTTCTCGAATTAACAAAGTAAAAAAAATCAAACCATTCGAAACAACGATTAATTTTTTTAACAAAATATTTTGAGTAGATATAATTCACGTTTACGACATAAACAAACACTTAGGATTTTTTTGGGACGCTTATTAGGAGTTGATATTTATTTTATTTTTCACATTGAGATACACGACAGAGAAAATTCGTATATCGTTTTTCAAAGACACGTGTGTCGGTTCTCTTTCTCTTTCGCTTACATCTACTCTGTGTCGACTCGTTGTGTCGAATCTTTGTGTCGGATCTTTGTGTCGGCTCTTTTAAGTGAATCAGCTTAAATATATGTGAGCTGATTTTGTTCTCTTTATTGTGTTTATTGTTAACTGCTTTTTTTTATTTTTTTTTAATGGAAACCTCTTAATAGCTGACAAACGTGTTTTACTCCCGGCTGTCTGTATGAGACAGTGTATAATGGGAGTCCATGAAGACAGGGACAGCCTGTGACCACAGATTTTGGTGGGGCAGGACATCAAGTCAAGTCAAGTCAAGTCAAGTCAAGTCAAGTCAAGACAAGAAGCTTTTGTTGCTTTATTGTATTATCACATAATGATGTATAGCTTCAAACAAAATTAGTCAAGAGGTCATGGCACATGACTCATGCTATTGGCAACTACCTAGTGAATTTTTAACCTAGTGAACTCTTTAATAGACAGTTAAGAGTTGACATAAAATGAACAAACTAAATATGCATGCCAAATGTTGATAAGAGAATTCTCTTATCAACATTTGGCATGCATATTTAGTTTGTTTGATGCAGTCTGGTGTTAAATCCAGACCATGCACAAAAGTCAAATTAATTCAAATGCATTATATTGTCATTCCTCTATACAGCTTGAATATATTAAAACACAATGTTGTTTCTTTAGGACGGTGGTGTGACATTAAAATATAGCACGAAATATAGCATAAACTACAGATACACTATGGACCAAACTTTCTTTTCAAATTGATATCTCTAAGGAAATTTGGCTGTGTTCAGTATCGCAGGTAAGGTTCCTTTTCGCCCTTTTCAAAGTGTCCAAGATGAACACAAATGTAAACACGATTAACTGTTGATTCTGTTGTTCATCCCCTATTATAAACATGCACATAAAGTAGGCATGAGGCAGCATAATTCCGTAATTAGGACAGTGCTTTTTTAAGTTCCCATTATATACTACAAAGTACAATAACATCTCTTTTTAATAATTAATAAGAAATACAGCTTTTTAAAACGTATTTAAGAAATTCGATTAACTAACTCGTATAACCAGATGATCTGAAATTTAAATAGCAAAAAGCTTACAGACTGTTGAACAGCCTTACCAATGCTAGAGAGCCTCTAGCAGGCCATGGTAGGACATTAAGGACAATAGCCACCCACAATCCAGCCATCAGACAGGCGCTACAGGAATGCAGAAGCAACAAAGCTGAAAACAGTTTTTCTACAACGGCCATCACACTTGTGAACGACTGTTATACAATGCTTTTCTCCCCACCACTAGAGCCACAGTTTGCCCTCTCACATTGAGAGGTGCCAAATTTTACCCCCCTCTTCCTACACACACACACACACACACACACACACACGTTGACAAGATCATCATGGACAACTACTAAGCCTACTAATAGCCTTACACATGCAAGTCTTCCATGTTTAAATTGCACATATACACTTTATCTTGCACAATTATATATAATCTCTCTGTTCTTTAAATTTCTGTTTTTTGTGGGAAAGGTTGCAGAGTAAGAATTTCATTGTATTGTGTGTCCTGTACATATAAGAGTCAGAATTAAGAATTAAGAATACTTTATAAATCCCCATGGGGAAATTGGGTTCCGTTACCACAGCTCCAAGTCACCAAAATAAGAATAGTTTAAATGGAAACTTATATACACAAGAAATATACAAAAAATATATATAAAGCTAGGATTTAAATAAATATACAGTAACAGTAAAAGTGTCTTGTTGCACAGTGAGATATGTTGTCTGCGACTGAACATACTCCTGCATCCATTCAGGACATCATGGAAGATGTTGTCTGAGATGGCTAGTAGCTTAAAGTCCAGCTCCACTCCCACATCACCGGCCTTACGGATACGTTTGTTCAGTCTGATGGCATCAGCTGCCTTCAGTCTGCTGTCCCTGCATGCAATGGCAAAAAAAAATAGCACTGGCTACCAAAGACTCATAGAACATCTTTAGCATCGTCATGCAGATTTTGAAGGACCTCAGCCTCCTCAGAAAGTAGAGACAGCTCTGAACCTTTGTGTAGATGGATTCAGAGTTCTTAGTCCAGTCCAGTTTATGATTAATGTGAACTTCCATGTATTTGTAATCATCCACCATGTCTACAGAGACCCCATGGATGGAAACAGGGGTCATAGCTGCCTTAGTCCTCTTCAGGTCGACCACTTGCTGTCATTCAGTCATTCATTCATTCATTCATTTATTTTCTACCGCTTATCCGAACTACTTTCGGGTCCTTGGAATCCTCAAATGGAAGGGCAGCAAAAATGAATATTCATTCTAAAGTGGTGTGAAAGGGGGTGCACGGTGGCTTAGTGGTTAGCACGTTTGCCTCACACCTCCAGGGTTGGGGGTTCGATTCCCGCCTCCGCCTTGTGTGTGTGGAGTTTGCATGTTCTCCCCGTGCCTCAGGGGTTTCCTCCGGGTACTCCGGTTTCCTCCCCCGGTCCAAAGACATGTATGGTAGGTTGATTGGCATCTCTGGAAAATTGTCCGTAGTGTGTGATTGCGTGAGTGAATGAGAGTATGTGTGTGTGTGCCCTGTGATGGGTTGGCACTCCGTCCAGGGTGTATCCTGCCTTGATGCCCAATGACGCCTGAGATAGGCACAGGCTCCCCGTGACCTGAGGTAGTTCGGATAAGCGGTAGAAGATGAGTGAGTGAGAGTGAGAAGTGGTGTGAAAAAGTGTTTGCCCGTTTCCTGATTTTTTTAAATTTTTTTGCACATTTGTCACACAAAAAAATAAATATTAGTCAAAGATAACACAAGTGAACACAACATGCAGTTTTTAAATGAAGGTTTTTATTAATAAGGGAAAACAAACTCCAACCCTACATGGCCCTGTGTGAAAAAGTGCTTGCCCCCTAAACCTAATAACTGGTTGTGCCACCCTTAGCAGCAAGAACTGCAATCTAGTGTTTGTGATACCTTGCAATGAGTCTGTTATAGCGCTGTGGTGGAATTTTGGTCCACTCATATTTGCAGAATTGTTGTAATTCAGCCACATTGGAGGGTTTTCGAGCATGAACCGCCTTTTTAAGGTCATGCCGCAGCATCTCAATAGGATTCAGGTCAGGACTTTGTCTAGGCCACTCCAAAGTCTTCATTTTGTTTTTCTTCAGCCATTCAGAGGTGGACTTGCTGTGTGTTTTGGATCATTGTCATTTGTCTCGTCCACAGAGTATTTTCCCAAATGTTTTGGGGATCATTAAGGTATTTTCTGCCAAAACTGAGATGAGCCTTTATGTTGTTTTTTCTCAGCAGCGTTTTTTTTTAAAGTGTGACAAACGTGCAAAAAAAATAAAAAATCAGGAAGGGGGCCAACACTTTATCACACCACTGTATAAAGAGCATGCTGCATGAGGTATGAATAAATGTAACATTGCAAATAAAAATTTCACATTTTTCTTGAAGTTATTTAGGTGGTGCTGTGCTGGATCCGGAGAGTGAATATTGGACATAGATTTGATGCTCAGTGTCTGCTAAATGTGCTAAAAGGCAACTATGCTTATAAAGGAAATATTATGTCAGATTGTTGACAGCTTTGTCCTCTGTCCCCAAGTGACTAAATATTAAGGAAATAAATTAATTGTCAGATTTAACTCCTGTGTCCATGAATGTCCTGATTCTTTACAGGATGATTCTGTGGAAAGGAGGAGAGAGGCTGCTATTCGTTTCTTAGTGGTTTGTCTCAGAGAAAAGGAGGAAAATCTCTTTAAAGAGCACTTGGTACGTAAATCAGACATTTATGTTCCGACACACTCTGTGTACTTTGTATTGCTCAGATTTATATATGACTTAAAACACTGATGTCCTGACCTACTGAGGATGATGTGGATATTGAAGAATGATGAATTACGAATAAAGAATGAATTTTTATTGTAACTAGAGGTGCCACAAATTGTGACCCAGCCAGCGTAAGGATTGTTATTGAGGGAACAGAAGTCCTGTAAGACCTGCATGTACCTGGAGCCTGTGCACTACTAATAGGGCTGATACCTGATACACACTCAACTTCAGCTACCCAAAGGAACTGAAAAATACTTTTGAGTTGTTTCAAAAAATATTTCTTGACCTGGATGGTCTGAAATCTAGCCCGAAAGGTAACGTATCTAAAAAATAATCTGCTGTCCTAAAAATGTGAGGCATTAGGCTGTAGTCTTTCTGAAATGTTGCACTGTTTTATGGAAAAGTTTTATTGTTCATAAACATACAGCAGTTGTACTGTTGACAGTTACAGATAATGCTAATGTTACATGAATGTTGGTTGTTTGAGACAGATTTCCAGGGCTGTTAGTTTAACCAGATGGTCTTTTTGGGGATGTTCAGGCTAGTTGAACCCAATAATCTGGCAATTTTGTCTACGGTGTTGAAATATATTTATCACGATTCCTGTGATTTATTTATTTATTCATTCATTCATTCATTCATTTTCTACCGCTTATCCGAACTACCTCGGGTCACGGGGAGCCTGTGCCTATCTCAGGCGTCATCGGGCATCAAGGCAGGATACACCCTGGACGGAGTGCCAACCTATCGCAGGGCACACACACACTCTCATTCACTCACGCACTCACACACTACGGACAATTTTACAGAGATGCCAATCAACCTACCATGCATGTCTTTGGACCAGGGGAGGAAACCGGAGTACCCGGAGGAAATCCCCGAGGCACGGGGAGAACATGCAAACTCCACACACACAAGGTGGAGGCGGGAATCGAACCCCCAACCCTGGAGGTGTGAGGCGAACGTGCTAACCACTAAGTCACCGTGCACCCTATTTATTTATTTATTTATTTATTTATTTTTCTGGAAGTAATACTAGTTACAAAGTAACTAAGAATAAATGCTTCTATTTTCCTGGGACCGTAAAGCGTACATACTGTGGTCTGCCAGTCACGTAGTTAACAATCCAGGACACGAGGGAAGCATCCACCTGCATCGCTGTCAGCTTTTTACCCAGTAGAGCTGAACGAATGGTGTTAAAGGCACTGGAGAAATCAAAGATCATGACTCTCACAGTGCTTGCCACCCTGTCCAGGTGAGAGTAGGCTCGGTTCAGCATTTAGATGATCGCGTCCTCAACTCCCAGGTTGGGCAGGTATGTGAACTGAAGGTTTTCTGTGAATGGCCTAACAATTGGCCTAAGCTCCCTCAGTACTAGTCTCTTTAATATCTTCATATTTGTGACACAGGCCTGTAGTGCTTAGGGTTACTAGGGCATGGCTTCTTTAGAACAGGGACAAGGCAGGACGTCTTCCATAGTAGAGGGACCTTTTGTAATCTCGGACACATGCTGAAGACATGGTAAAGCACACCACATAGCTGGGGGGCAGTTGCTTTGAGCACCCCAGGGTAGATCTTATCAGAGCCTTGAAGGAGTAAAGCTTTCTCAGATGTCTTCTGACATGGTCAGGTGTGAATGGCACAGTGGAGGTGACGGAAAAGAAGAGGTGGGAGAGAAAAGGGTGTGGAGCTGTGAAGAGGGGGATGGGAAATTATAACAATAAACTCTTCGGCACACGGGTGTTCATTTTCAAGCCAGCTATCGTAGAAAGCAGAGTGCATGTACTTTTGCTACAGATGCTATAGATCTGCTATGAATCCTGGATGGTGTGAAAATGTTGCGGAGTCATGTACTAAGGGTTGTTTTATCATTATTATAAAATCTTTATTTTGTACATGTTCATGCAGGCACTGAAGTAATTAGGATTTCAAACAGGACAGGAACAGACTGCAACGCACAGTAAAAACAGCAGAAAAAATAAATGGTGCCCCCCCTGCTCACTCCCCAGGATTTGTACGACACAAGAACCAGAAACCGGGCAGGAAAAATCACCATTGACCCTTCGCACCCTGGACACAATCTCTTTCAGCTCCTCCCTTCTGGCATTAGGTACAGAACTCTGCTTACTAAAACATTAGTATTTAGTATTAGTATTTAGTGAGTATTTAGTATTTAGACACAGGAACAGTTTCTTTCCCCAGGTAATCACCCTGATCAAAAACTCACCATAATTATATTCAATGCACAATATTGTTATTTGCACTCCCACACTTTATGTACATAACAGAACAGTCATATTCTATATTCCTATTTAATACTCATTCTGTCTATATTGTATCTCATCGTCTGCATTGTCTTGTATAGTTTGTATAGTATCTTCTTCTTCTTTCGGCTTTTCCCTTCAGGGGTCGCCACAGCGAATCATCTCTCTCCACCTAACCCTATCTTCTGCATCCTCAACACTTACACCCACTAGCTTCAAATCCTCATTAATTACATCCATATACCTCCTCTTTGGCCTTCCTCTTTGCCTCCTGCCTGGCAGCTCCATGTCCAACATTCTCCTACCAATATACTCACTCTCCCTCCTCTGAACATGTCCAAACCATCTTAATCTCGCCTCCCTAACTTTGTCCCCCAAACGTCCAACATGGGCTGTCCCTCTGATGTACTCGTTCCTAATCCTGTCCAATCTTGTCACACCCAAAGAGAACCTCAACATCTTCAGTTCGGCTACCTCAAGCTCTGACTCCTGTCTCTTCTTCAGTGACACTGTCTCTAAACCATACAGCACGGCCGGTCTCACCACTGTCCTGTACACCTTCCCCTCGATTCTTGCTGATATTTTCCTATCACACAGAACTCCTGACACCTTTCTCCACCCACTCCAACCTGCCTGCACTCGCTTCTTTACTTCTTTCCCACTCTCTCCATTACTCTGGACTGTTGACCCCAAGTACTTAAACTCCTGTACCTTCTTCACCTCTTCACCCTGTAACCTTACTATTCCACTTCCCTCCCTTTCATTCACGCACATGTACTCAGTCTTACTACGACTGACTTTCATTCCTCTTCTCTCCAGCGCAAACCTCCACCTCTCCAGGTTTTCCTCCACCTGCTCCCTGCTCTCACTACAGATCACAATGTCATCTGCAAACATCATCGTCCAAGGAGACTCCTGTCTGTCCTCCTCTGACAACTGGTCCATCACTATAGCAAACAGGAAGGGGCTCAGAGCCGATCCCTGATGCAGTCCCACCTCCACTGTAAACTCCTCTGTCTGACCTACAGCACACCTCACCACTGTCCTGCTCCTCTCATACATGTCCTGCACCACTCTGACATACTTCTCTGCTACTCCTGACTTCCTCATACAGTACCACAGCTCTTCTCTTGGCACCCTGTCATACGCTTTCTCTAAGTCTACAAACACACAGTGCAACTCCCTCTGACCATCCCTATACTTCTCCATCAACATTCTCAGAGCAAAAATTGCATCTGTTGTGCTCTTTCTCGGCATGAAGCCATACTGCTGCTCACAAATTTCCACCACCTTCCTTAACCTAGCTTCCACTACTCTTTCCCACAACTTCATTGTATGGCTCATCAACTTTATCCCCCTATAGTTGCTGCAACTCTGCACGTCACCCTTATTCTTAAAGATCGGCACTAACACACTCCTTCTCCATTCCTCAGGCATCCTCTCACTTTCTAAAACCCTGTTGAACAAACTAGTTAAAAATTCCACTGCTGCCTCTCCTAGACACTTCCAGACCTCTACCGGGATTTCGTCAGGACCAACTGCCTTTCCACTTTTCATCCTCTTCAAGGCCTTCCTGACTTCATCCTTTCTAATCTTATCTACTTCCTGTTCCACAGAGTTCACCCCTTCTACTCTTTTTTCCCTCTGATTTTCCTCATTCATCAGCTCCTCAAAGTATTCCTTCCATCTCCTCTGTACACTCTCCTCACTTGTGAGCACCCTTCCATCTCTATCCTTAATAATTCTAACTTGCTGCACATCCTTCCCATCTCGATCCCTCTGTCTAGCTAACCTGTACAAGTCCTTCTCTCCTTCTCTAGTGTCTAACCTAGTGTACAACTCATCATATGCCTTCTGCTTGGCCTTAGACACCTCCCTCTTCACTCTGCGCTGTAACTCCTTGTATTCCTGTCTATTCTCTTCAGTCCTGTCCATATCCCACTTCTTCTTGGCTAATCTCTTCCTCTGGATACTATCCTGAACTTCCTCATTCCACCACCAAGTCTCCTTATCTTCTTTCCTCCTTCCAGATGACACACCCAGCACCTTTCTCCCTGTCTCCCTGATCACTTCTGCTGTAGTTTCCCAGTCATCCGGCAGCACTACCTGACCACCCAGAGCCTGTCTCAACTTCTGTCTAAATTCCTCACAACATTCCTCCTTTTTCAGCTTCCACCACTTAGTTTTCTTCTCTATCTTTGACCTCTTCCTCTTACAGACCATCAGAGTCATCCTACACACCACCATCCTATGCTGTCTGGCTACACTCTCTCCCACTACCACTTTACAGTCACTAATCTCTTTCAGATTGCCTCTTCTACAAAGGATGTAGTCTACCTGTCTTCTCCTACCTCCACTCTTGTAAGTCACTCTATGTTCCTCCCTCTTCTGAAAATACGTGTTAACCACAGCCATGTCCATCCTCTTAGCAAAGTCTACTACCATCTGTCCTTCAAGGTTCCTTTCCTTAACTCCAAACTTGCCCATCACTTCCTCATCACCTGTGTTCCCCTCACCAACATGTCCATTAAAATCTGCTCCTATCACCACTCTCTCGCCCGTGGGAATACTCTCAATCACCTCATCGAATTCACACCAGAATCTCTCTTTCTCCTCTAACTCACAACCTACCTGTGGGGCATAACCACTAACAACATTCAACATCACCCCTTCAATCTCTAACTTCAGACTCATCACCCTGTCTGACACTCTCTTCACCTCCAGAACATTCCTCACAAACTCCTCCTTCAGGACCACACCTACCCCATTTCTCTTACTATCCACACCATAATAAAACAGCTTGAATCCTGCTCCTATACTACGAGCCTTGCTACCCTTCCACTTGGTCTCCTGTACACACAGTATATCCACCTTCCTTCTCTCCATCATATCAGCCAGCTCGCTACCTTTCCCTGTCATAGTACCAACATTCAGAGTCCCTATTCTCAGTCCTACACTCTTACCTTTCCTCTTCTCTCTCTGTCTGTGCACTCTCCTCCCTCCTCTACTCCTTCGACCAACAGTAGCCCAATTTCCACCGGCGTCCTGTAGGTCAACGGCGCCGATGGCGGTCGTTGTTAACCCGGGCCTCGACCGATCCGGTATGAAATTCTTACTGACAACTCGCATGGTTAGATTTGGCAATGTTTTATGCCGGATGCCCTTCCTGACGCAACCCTCTCTATTTATCCGGGCTTGGGACCGGCACAGAAGTCACTGGACTGTGACCCCCATGGCTAGATTATAGTTTGTATAGTATACTGAAATTTATGTCTGTACTTTTGAGAGTCACAAAAAACAGCTGGAACCAAATTCCTTGTGTGTGTCAACACACTTGGCCAATAAACCTGATTCTGATTCTGAACAGTATCATCATAGATCATGATTTGTGAACTGTCTAAAACAAAAGAGTACTTTTTATAAAAAGCTTTGCATTTAACATAGAATCCAAAAGCAATGAATATGGAGGGGAAAAGAAGACCAAAAACACATGAAGTACACATGATTTTGAAGTGGATTTTTTTTTATGTGTGTTATAATACTTGTGTTTCATGTAATTACATAATTTTGATTTATATAGAGACATACAGTATTGTACACAATTTCTATGTAATCAGATTGTATTGAAATTTTACCATCTGTCCACTAGAGGTCAGTGTTTTCTTTTATAAATGATACCGTTGGCTTTTTAAAATATATTTCCTCATCATCATCATCATCATCATCATCATCATCATCATCATCATTATTTATTTATTTATTTATTTATTTATTTATTTATTTATTAATATTAAATATTCGATCTGGGATAACTTTGCACATATGAACCTGATAAAATAAATAGCCTATAATTTGCCTTCGAGTTATAAATATTTAGTGTTGTTGATATTCACAGACAAAAATCATTCATTGCTTTGGGATCAGTGGACTCTATGTATGTGTACTGTATCACTAGATAGCTCTAATCCTTGGGACAGTTTGTAAACTACAGTTTACATGCATACATAGCGCATGTAAGACAAAATGACCTGCCATACTACTGTGTACACGTGTACACAGCATGTGTGTGTCATGTCTCTCTTCTGTGAGTGCCCTCTTCTCCTTCTGTATCAGTAGAGGAACATCTTTCCTCCTCCTCTGACATCCCAAATAGCTTATAGTCACAATCCAGACACACAGGCACAAAAGAGAAGTATAGAGACAGAGAGAAAAGCGAGGGAGACAGACACGGAGAGGACTTGTGCAGAAGACATTTTGTTCCAGACAAAGCGAGTGGGTTCAGATCCACCCCCGCCTGTCCACCTCGGCCCACCAGCCTGTCTCCGAGTCTAATAACACCGACAGCGCCCACTCCTGTACCATCACCGGGCAAAAAATAACCCTGCTGTAACCATGGCAACACGCTCACAACGCCAGAGCAGGCGCAGAGTGAGAGTTAAGAGAAGATGATACAGGAGGAAGGGCGATGGAGGATGAGATAAGATAAACAGGGTAAAAAAACGGATAGGTCGGAGTCCAGAAGTCTGACTCTGGTAAAATGGTCTGCTCACTATAGCAACACAACCGATTATTTACTTATAGGGATGAGGTATATGTAATAATAGAGGTGATGGGGTTGGCTGTGGGTAATATAAGTGTCCAGTGTCACCCAGATGAGGATGA
Organism: Tachysurus vachellii; assembly: GCF_030014155.1. Lineage (NCBI taxonomy): Eukaryota > Metazoa > Chordata > Actinopteri > Siluriformes > Bagridae > Tachysurus > Tachysurus vachellii. The sequence goes on along the minus strand of NC_083460.1, from coordinate 4,647,220 downwards.
GGTTCCCCTTTGAGTCTGGTTCCTCAAGGTTTCTTCCTTTACCATTCAAGGGAGTTTTTCCTCGCCACAGTCACCTCAGACTTGCTCATTAGAGATAAAAACAAACACATTTAAATATATCTAACACTAATCTTGAATTTTTTGTATTCTAATAATCTTTATATTATTCTTTATAATAACTTTTTGTTATATGTTTACGTTCTGTATAGCTGCTTTGAGTCAATGTCAATTGTAAAACGCGCTATACAAATACATTTAAATTGAATTGAATATATATATACGTATATTATATTATAAATATATTTTATTTATAAAGGTTATTTATTTATTTGTTTGTTTGTTTGTTTATTTTTACTGTAGTTTGCAGCAGAAGTAGCTAAATATAGTATAATATATATTATATAATATAACTGTTAAGGATTTTCATGAATTATTTATACAATTATTTATTATTTTTCAATTCATTCAGTTGTTGTTGTTCTTTTTTTGACAGATCAGAAATGATTCGCCTTATATATAGATCCCTAAATATCTCTTATATCTCTTGAAATCTTGAAATTGACCCCAATTCTATTGAGAGTCTGTGTTGATTCTCTCAGATGTCTACAAGCAATTTCCGAAAGCATTATACGGATTGAACTTAACCCCTTTTTCCAAGTGTGAAGTGGAAAGTGCACTTTGGAAAATCAGACTTTGCACAATTTGTCTTTAATCTGAGAAGAACAAATGAATCAAGAGATTGAAAAAGAGGAAAATGGACAGAGAAAGACATAAATGGATGAATGCGCACATGCATGGGTGAGTAAACAGCTGACTAAATCACCATTTCTGTCTTCTTTTGTACTCTTTTTTTTCCCCTTGCCATGTGAGAAACACTTCCCTCTCCAGTCTCGTGTGTTCCCCTTACACAGCAGTTTGTTCATGCAGAACGTTTTCTACACCGCAGATGTCCTGGTGCACGACTCTCAGAGGCTGCATTCTGTTCTAGCACAAAAACACACACACAAACACACTCCCTCAAGTGTGTGTGCATGTGTGTGTGTGTGTGTTTGTGTGTCTCTCACACTCACCCACCCAATGACACTATTTTTATATCTCTGCCAACTCAATGCCCATTTTAGAGCTGCCTTTTGTCAGGACTGCGAAAGAAAGGAAGTCTGTGAGTGTTTTTTTCGAGCAGAAATCACTGCATCTACACAACATGCTGAAGTGTTTGAACAGATTACAGATCAAGTTTCTGGTCAGGCAAAAGAAAAAATATGTAGTGCGTGTCCTATTAAGGACAAACTATGGGTTTAGTTATATTAATTTTAGGAGAGAGAAACAAGAGTCTGGTGAGGGAATGACTCTTTATAGCTGCTATAACATAACTGACTTGTCTTATGGACTTTCCACAATATTTGCTATAAAAGCTGAAAATCTATGATGTGTCATTTATTAATAAACGCTTAAAACCTGAATCATTGGCAAATCGCTGTGGACTAAGCGTCAGTTGATCAGAAACAGTAACATCAGGAAAATCACACCACTTATTCACTGCTGATTTCTCACAGCCACACATTGTAGTGTTTTATTTGTATTTTTTATTATTATTATTATTATTATTATTATTATTATTATTATTATTATTATTATTACTATCATCATCATCATCATCATCATCATCATCATCATCATTATTATTATTATTATTATCATCATCATCATCATTATCATCATCATCATCATCATCATCATCATAACCATTATTATTATTATTATTATTATTATTATTATTATTATTATTAAAGCAGGGGAGGACTGACTGCAAAGTTCTGCACTCAACTGTAAATAGCTATGTGTAATAATTTGTGTTAAATTTTGTTGTGTCCTGTTTAAAATTTATGGAAAAATTTCCTTTATGGAAGGAATCAGAGAATTTAATTAATTTTGTTGGGAATTTTTCACTGAAAGCATAAAAAAGAGAATGATATATTTTGCTTTGAATACATGGTGCAGAGAGCTTAGACCATGATAAATATTTAATCATTCTGTTACTATACTATACTATACTATACTATACTATACTATAGATAACTGAATAAATAATAAATGATCCAATCAGCTTCGCTCACTATTTACATGGTTGTGAAGTGTAACTGTGCTGCTGTGTCTAATATTTGTACATTCTATAGTGTTAAAATCATTCAATGGAACATTCAATACAAAAAATTGACATTGTACACATTACACCCATGGGTATCTATATTCAATGGGTTTATCTGGTACACAACAATGTCAGCGCTGTTCTTTTTTTGTCGACTCCTACTCTCTCATTCACTGTGGTGCTGCCTACCAGTTTACACATTCTGGGAAAGTGTTCTCTCCGCCACATCTCGCACTCCGTCGTCTCCTTTTCTGTGTCGTTCTCACTCCCTCACACTGTCCTCTGAGTGACATGCATGGTTTATCACACAACCAAAAGTAACTGATCCTGGAACCAGAGTGACTGAATCAAACCTCACTACTTATGAACTGCTTCTTATCTAATATAGTAGCCATAGAGTGAATAGCACCCTGTAAAGCTAAAAGTTGCTTTCAGTAAGCCTTAAAGTCAATTTTGGGCATAAATACATACTATAAAAACCCATAAATGATGTTATAATATTGCAATATTAATATTAATATTATTGATTTGCTTAGACGTAGTTAATGATTTGCAATACATTTTTAGGGCATTGAAACATTTCAAGTGTTTCAAGTGTTTTCCATACTCATTTGTACACAGAGTTCAAGCATTCCTCTCTATTTTTGATGACAATGTGATGCACACGAGCATGATGGTCAATCTGACACTTTATATTCATTTACAAACTGAATTGTTTAGGTTTAATCAGTCAGTATCATTACGGCATGTAGCTACGCACTTAGCTGAAATATGACATTTACTGTGCTGCACAAACTGGCTCCTTACCCAATATGATGTTTGAAGATAACCTAGGCAATGAGATAAAGTGAATAAAAACATGTCCATGCTGATTTGTATATATAATACGTATTTATCGAGGTATCATTTTTTTTACGGTCGATAGAAAAATTCAAAACGGGCAAAAACTTTTCCATAGTTTTTGTCTGTTTTCTCAAATCCAGCTACAGGGAGATCTGATGGGTTTTCACAGGCTGCCACATGACACAGATATAGTTAAACAGTCTTATGGACTTAAGTAAGAGATAAACTGAAAATACAGTAGTGTTGAGTCCAAAATTATTCACTCACTCACTCATTTTCTACCGCTTATCCGAACTACCTCGGGTCACGGGGAGCCTGTGCCTATCTCAGGCGTCTTTGGGCATCAAGGCAGGATACACCCTGGACGGAGTGCCAACCCATCACAGGGCACACACACACACTCTCATTCACTCATGCAGTCACACACTACGGACAATTTTCCAGAGATGCCAATCAACCTACCATGCGTGTCTTTGGACCGGGGGAGGAAACCGGAGTACCCGGAGGAAACCCCCGAGGCACGGGAGAACATGCAAACTCCACACACACAAGGCGGAGGCGGGAATCGAATCCCCAACCCTGGAGGTGTGAGGCGAACGTGCCTCGGGGGTTTCCTCTGGGTACTCCGGTTTCTTCCCCCGGTTATTCCTATATAATTCCCATATAAAATCAAGTATAATGTTCATTTGGTGTAGGATATTTATAATGAGTCAGTGAATAATATTACCTTTATAACTTTATAACTTTGTTCTCATATTGGGCCTTAAATCTTCCCACCTGCAATCTTCCTTAACATTTCTGTCTTCGGATTGTTGACGAATTGCAGAATAAATCGATATTTCTTTTTGTCATCCAGAATCCATGATGGAGGCACTCTTTTAAAGTCAACTGATTAGATTTTGATGGCTGTTAAATTCATCCCTGGCTCTGCTTTGTATTTATTATGAGTTATGACATGATCCAAAACTTGACCCTCATCTCTTCATATCTTGTATAATATTTTTCTCGTTCACATTTGTGTATCGTGTTATATAATTACTTTAGACAACATTTAGGCAACTGTGGAAGTCCAGATGGATTAAACTGAACTGGCCGGTCGGTCGGTGTGCCGTGATGATTAAACAGTGGCGATTGGCACCCACAGTGCTGAAGAGGGTAAAAATAGACCTGTGGTTGAATGTGATTAGCTACAATAGGGACACTGGTGACTCACTGTATTTAATGCCAGTCTGTGCCTCGCTCTCTTCTGGCCTGGCTATGAGGAGGGGTGTGAGAGCACCACACAAATCCTTGTGAGAGTAGCAGGGTGAGGAGTGGGTGTTTTACAGTTTCTGTGATTAAACTGCAAGTGAAAATGAGTGGGTTTATTCATGCTGCGGCCGCATGAGAACCAGGCTTAGCAGTTCGGTTTGGTCACTGAGTGTGTACGTGTGTGTGTGTGTGTGTGTGTATACAAATATATAACGTATATATATTCAGGATGAGGTGAGTGAAGTTTGTTGAGTTTGTTGTCAAGTGAACATTATTCATAAAGCACATTTAACACAGCAATAAACAAAAACAATGACAGGATACATCAAGTACATAACAAAAGACAGTAATAAGTAAAGACCTGACACCATGCACTGACACACAAAATAATAAAAATAGAATAATTCATAGGCAACGATACACACAAATGAAACAGCACTGACAGAAACGTTTGCTTCCTCGCAGGACTCATAGTCATGAGAACACTTGGTGGAAAAGGGTGGACATTTAAAGTAATAACTAGAGAGTTTTTCAACCCAATCTCTATATTATACATGTAGCACATGTATAACGTATGTCTGATTGTTACAGACTAGAATTTCAAAAGGTTTCCATTTGATGAGAAAACTACTCACTTATCAATAATGGAAGTCCATCACTCTCATTATTATTTACTGTATAATAGAAGTCACAGGGTAAATCTTACATTTCTGCTGATAGATGTTTGAAATACATGACTATCATAACTATTATGCTATTAGGATAAGACAAACTAATATCCAATGCTATAATAAAAGAGATAAAAGATTTTGTGGTGTCTAAACATGAACTCCAGGGTCTCAGGGTCACTTGATGATTGTGGATGTTTTTTCCTCCTACAATTTATGGCCAAAGGTTTATAGACACCTAATTATTAAATCACATTTTCCATCCTGAGCATCCAATCCGGGGGGCACGGTGGCTTAGTGGTTAGCACGTTCGCCTCACACCTCCAGGGTCGGGGTTCGATTCCCGCCTCCGCCTTGTGTGTGTGGAGTTTGCATGTTCTCCCCGTGCCTCGGGGGTTTCCTCCCCCGGTCCAAAGACATGCATGGTAGGTTGATTGGAATCTCTGGAAAACTGTCCGTAGTGTGTGAGTGAATGAGAGTGTGTGTGTGTGCCCTGCGGTTGGCACTCCATCCAGGGTGTATCCTGCCTTGATGCCCGATGACCCCGCTCCCCGTGACCCGAGGTAGTTCGGATAACCAGTAGAAAATGAGTGAGTGAGTGAGAGTGAGCATCCCGTCCTACGTTTAAACTGCCATTTGTAATAAACTCCATTTTTCAGAGAAGGCTTGGATCGAGGCTGTTGGGATTTGTGGTCTTTCAGCACCAAAGGTTTAAAAGGGGTCAGGCACTGAAGTCCAGTTAGTGTTCCAGTTCATCCCAAAGGTGTTCAGTGGGGGTTGAGTCAAGAGTCAGGGCTCCTTCTTGGTAAACCATGTCTTCATGGAACTTGCAACTGGTTTGAGCCACTTAGTTCCAGTGTATAGGGAAAGAACACCAACTTTTAGGCAGCGGTTTTGGAGCGATTCATATATGAATGTGACCGGCAGGTGTTCGCAACATGGTCATATATCGTTTCTTTCCAGAAACAGGTCAGTGTGTGTGCATGGTGCCACATCCACATCCTTGAATCCTGTACACTTTAACATTTATGGCATTTGGCAGACACCCTTATCCAAAAGTGCTTTGAAATCTCTATCAATGAATACATCAGTACAATAAAAACACCATGAGTCTAAAACTTTGTTAAGAAGACATATTGCACAATTAAAAAAAAAACACAATAATTTAAGCAAGGTATGTTTTCAAGACCTGAAATAAGCTCCAGATTCAATGTCTCCTGGACCATGATAAAGTGATTCCTGGATAAATGAATGAATGAATGAATGAATGAATATAACTGCCCTGAGTTCTCCATTAAATGTCAGTTTTGAGTTCTGAGTACAACCTTTTCTTTGTCTGTTCCTGTTTCTGGTCATTAAACCTCCTCTATTGTTGCAGAATATAGATGTGGGAAGATGCTGAAATATTCTTTAAGCCATTTGTTTATGGAAACTAAGCGTCACTGTAAAAGTATAGAGTGTCTGAAGAGCTGGTGCGACTGGATGCACAGGTTCCACGTAAGAGGATGTGTTTGCATGTGAACAGAGACCATTTGGGTTATATTTTAACATGTATGGTAGGAAGAGAAGTGCCTGGAGGAGGAAATGTATTCAGTTGTGCCGCCCACCACTTCCTCCTTAGGTGGCTTTGCTGAGTCCCACCACAACACTGTTTAACAAAGGTCAACTGGATCAACTGCTTTATACCGGCGGCATACAAACGGCTAAGTTAGTGCTTCTCAGTTCCTGTCATGGGATATCTGTGTATGCAGATTAGTGTGGTTCCTACTGTGATGCAACATTTTTTGAATCAAGACTCAAACCAACTCGACATTTAAACCACTGCATTGGTTTCTTATAAAAATAAAATAAAATGAAATTAAATAAACAGGGTCCATGTAGGAGTATGAAATGGAGTTATGAACAAATTCGGATCAGCTATTTGTGAAATTAGGTGATATGGCCAGTGGGAGGACAGTGAATTACATAGATGTTCTTAACCTCTTGAGACCCGAATGTCCTCATATGAGGACATAACATTTTCTCACACTTCATTGTCTATATATATATTTACTGTACCAACCTTATATGAGGACTGTTTGGTATAATTCTTTTGCCAAACTGCTTCCTTGAAAACACTGATTAAATTTATAGTTATCAGCTATGAATTAAGAGAAACAGTCAGTAGATATTGTAATGTACACAACAGTAGCATACGGGTCTCAGGAGGTTAAACATCTGGGTCATGATCCCAGCTACTGAAGTATAAATGTATAACCTTGATGTATAAATGTATAACTTTTTTTTAGCATTTCCATCCCTTTCATTGTAGTACAGAACACAGCTATTTTCCTTGACCAAAACAAACTCCAAGTGAGCGAGAGAAAGAAAGGTCATGTTAAAATGTGCTCAGTTAGTCAACCTCAGGGGATGTGCTTGAGTAGCATGTACAGGTTTTTGCTGCACCAAAACTGACCACAAATCACGTTTCTGACTGGTTTATTACCTATTACAAATCTGTCGTGTATTTAAATTTATATATATGTATAGGGTATTTATATATATGTATATGTATATATGTATGTATGTATAGGGTTCTGTCCGCAGTGGCTGTGTGTCACCAGCAGGGGTCCCTCACCTATCAGCCTCCCACTCAGATCAGCTGCTCTCTTTCTCTCTCACTCACACTCACACACACACACACACACACACACCACTGCTAACACATGTGACTCAGTGACTTCACAGATCTATTGTAGCAGTGTGACTAGCTGTTGCCTGTATATTTAGCACAATGCAGCAAAAAATAGGTGCTAATGTGGTACCTGGGACAAAAACCAGAACTATAGTTGTGTAGCTGCAGTTTTTACTGTGTCCAAATGTAAAACAACATACTTCCAACACCAGCAACACACAACTGTGTGCAATGTTTAAGACCAATTTACTTCGTGGTATTTTTTTCTGTAACATGTTATTTCTCACTGATGTTATTTATAACATGCGAAAAACAAAAAACAAAACAAAATGGTATCATTTAAAAATCTTTGATTTTTTTCCCCCCAGATGTTCTTTTTTTTCTTGTCTTTTGTTCTGGACTGTTTCAGGACATGTCCACATATTAAACGAGACATTTGCCCTTATGGTTTGGATTGCTGTGTGAATGCAAAGTGCACCCACAATTTATATTTGCCTTCGAGAAATTATTTAAATTTTATTGATTAATTTTTTCTTTCCTTCCTGAAACCATGGACGCAGCAAAGTTTTCAGCAACCTGGTTCTATTATTTCAAGTTTGCAGCAAAATGTTGCTTTAGATAAATCTACAGCAGTTCTTTACTGTGTCATTGGCTCAGGTAAATATTAGATAATGTGGCACAAAACATAATCTGCTTTTCTTCAACATCGCTGGAACATCAAAAAACAAAACGACGGAGATTATGTCTGGGCCTCTGACATGATTTATTATGATTTTCAACATTCACTGTTTATCTCCATATGTTTGCGTTTTGAAGGCAGTTTGGTTGCTAAAACAAGCTGCTTGACTTTGAGGCTCTTTGCCGTTAGATAAAGGTCAGGATCGTTAGGCTAAGGAATTCCTTAAGGCTTCTGTTAAAGCAGTTTAGCATGTTGTCTGTTATTATGAGGTTATTATGATGTCTGCATTGTTTTTTCAGTCTGTAGTTTTGTCCTGTTTACCTTTATTAAACGTGTGTTTATGTAGAGTCACACACACACAGTGACGTCCTCACAGTCACGTGTGATATAGAAGCGACATGTGAGAGGAGGAGGAGGAGGAGGAGGCTGAAGTGATGGAACAGGTTTTGGAACAGGTGCTTGTGTGTGTGTGTGTGTGTGTGTGTGTGTGTGTGTGTGTGTGTGTGTGTGTGTGTGTGTAAAAAGGAAGGTTTCTGGAAACGTCATGAGATGTTAGAAACGTGACAGGACTCACTTAAATAAACAAAGGCCCTTCTTCTGGTTAGCATCATGATATAGAGGTTGGCAAGGTTTTGTACTCATCAGAACAAAGAACAAGCTCTACATTAACTTATTGTTTGATTTACTCTACAAAAGAGAATGAATTTCTGAATATATACAGTAAAGAAAAGGCATATATACAGTGACACAGGATATGGTTTCGTTTAACTTAATTAGTATTTTCCCAACAGCTCAAACACCAGCAGAACATTCAGTAACTTTCCATTTCCAAGAAAATGGTAGATAAATCATTTCTAAGAAAAAGGGTGATGTAAAAAAATTAAATAATGTAAAAAAGACTAGCTTCACTGTTCTCAGAACACTCAACACACAACATTCCCACCTAGACCAAAAAATAACATTATGCAAAGATTTCTTTTTTAAATTTAAAAACAGGACACACAGCGAGCGAAGAGCCTAATGTTGTCAGAACGTGTGTTTGAAATCCTCTGCTAGCTAAAATTGATGCATAGACATAAAATGAAGCTTTGAAATAAAAATAAAAGACATTTTCAGAATTTCAAGTAATGTTAATTTCTTGGAAAGGTACCATAGACCATAAGCAATAAACTCTACATTTATTAATATTACGTATTACAGCTTCTGTTGCATTTACTCAAGATTTAATAGAGTGTGTGTATTTCACTGTGTGTGTGTGTGTGCGCGTGTGTGTGTGTGCGTGTGTGTGTGCGTGTGTGTGTGTGTGTGTGTGTGTGCGTGTGTGTTTTAACCATCCTATGAACATAATGTGATTAAAATATACTCTGTTCTAGTTTAAAATTCAAATGGAAAATGCAAATAGTGTGTGCAGTTATTGTATGTAAGGCAGTTATTGTGTGTGTGTGTATGTGCGTGTGTGTGTGTGTGTGTGTGTGTGTGTGTGTGTGTGTGTGTGTGGGTGGGTGGGTGGGTGGGTGTTTGTATATGCCTTTCAGTGGAAGTGTGTTATGAGTAACATGAGTATTTGCACCTGTTGCACACCATTCATGAAATGTCCAGAAAGTAGAAAGAGAGAGAGAAAGAAAGAAAGAGAGAGAGAGAGAGAGAGAGAGAGAGAGAGAGAGAGAGAGAGAGATGGAGATGGAGAAACAGGGTGTAACAGGACAGACAGAGAGATAAACACAAACAGACACACAGACAGACAAACAGAGAGGCAGATGTTCAGCATGTGCCGAAATCCTCACTCTGTCTTCCTCAAAGATTATTTTATGTTTAGAAATAAAAATAAATAATTTCGTTCTTAATACCATTTATATTGGGTTTGTTTATAATTTTGAGACATTTATTAAAATACTTTGACACAAAGTGTCTCAAATGGCTGAACATCAACATGGTAATTTAGACGTTCCATAACAAACACTGACATAAATATGAGTCACACACACATTATTAGACGGAGCAGCCTGTAATTACTCATATCCCAGCATCCTGCTTGCTTTGTGTCGATGAATACTTACACGCTGCAATTGCATGCTGTCAATCAGGTGTGGTGACAATGGTGAGTTATGGGTACGACAAACCCTCAGGACACAAATGTGACTGATTTACAGCAAAGAGTCTTGATGGGCTGACAGACAGAGTGAGTCACTGGGGAAGGGGTGTGTATCCACCTCCACAGCATGAAAAATAATGCAAAGAGACATTACATGCTGCATCCTGCATGCAAAGCTGTATATACACACACACAGACACACACACACACACACACACATACACACACACACATATACAAACATTAAGGTCCAAGTAGGTCATGGTGGCTTTCTAACTCAAACACACACACACACACACACACACACACACACACACACACACACGCACACACACGCACACACACATTAAGGTCCAAGTCAGTATTGCTGGGTTTCTAGCTCAAACACACACACACACACACACACACACACATATACAAACATTAAGGTCCAAATCAGTTATGCTGGCTTTCTAACTCAAACACACACACAAACACACACACACACACACACACACACAGACACACACACACCCTTTAATCCAGTACTGTCACTTTAAAAAAAAAAAACACAGACCAACGCACAAAGTTCCTGTTTACACATAAACACACCTACGCACTTGACACCTTGCATACAAGAAAACACACACCTTTACACACACATGTATACACTGAACTGGACAACTAATGTACTTCACA
>NC_083460.1:4623689-4631189 GCF_030014155.1 Tachysurus vachellii | reverse complement strand
AACCATGTAAAAATAAGCACCAACCAATCAGTCTGCCAAATGGTGACACACACACACACACACACACACACACACACACACACACACACACACACACACACACACACACACACAAGTTCCCTGCACTAAGACTGTCTGGAGCTATCTGTATTATATCTAACTGCCACTCCAATGTGGCACAGCTCAGGTTACTGCCTGTGTAGGGTTTCTGTTCTCCTAAAATCTGAGCTTCCTGTGGGTTCTCCAGGGTTCTCCCACATCCCACAAGCCAGTTTCTATGAGAATAGCCAGTGACTGAGTATGAGAATGTTTGTGTGTATGGTGCCATACAACAGCAAATGAGTGTTTTCCCACCAGTGCTTCTGGTATAGACTCCTGATCTGCTGTAATTCTCTCTCACTCTCTCACTCATCTTCTACCGCTATATCCGAACTACCTTGGGTCACGGGGAGCCTGTGCCTGTCTCAGGCGTCATCAGGCATCATGACAGGATACACCCTGGACGGAGTGCCAACCCATCGCAGGGCACACACACACTCTCATTCACTCACACAATCACACACTACGGACAATTTTCCAGAGATGCCAATCAACCTACCATGCATGTCTTTGGACCGGGGAGGAAACAGGAGTACCCGGAGGAAACCCCCGAGGCACGAGAGGAACATGCAAACTCCACACACACAAGGCGGAGGCGGGAATCGAACCCCCAACCCTGGAGGTGTGAGGCGAACGTGCTAACCACTAAGCCACTGTGCCCCCCTGCTGTAATTCTGATTAGAAAAATAAAGGAAATGAAAGCATAACTCTGTGAATGCTGGGGTTAAATCATGGGGTTCGAGATCAGTCATTTCTGCTTAACTTTACTGATCATCACAGCTATGGTTCGTCAAGTAGCCACTTGCCATTGTTAAGCATAAACAACATATATGAGGCCATATTTGAGTGTCCTTCAAAAGCATGTGAGCCCTAACAAGGTCCTAACTACCTGAGCTGCAAGCTGGAATAAGCATCTTTTATACTCACTCATGGATATAAATGAAGTATAACCAGCCTAAACTGTAATAAAATTATTTCTAAGCTAAGCTAAATCAGCTCATTTTGGTTACTGAGCTCAATTAGGCAATAATCTGGCAGCACTACGTAAGCTGCATGTCTCTGTCCTGTCTATGTTCTTCTCTCATATTTCTTTTATCTCCTTGTTCTTGTTCTTAAATCTGTATTCAAACTGCATGTCCCCTGCTCTTCACATTTTCCCACCCTCACCATCCTACTTTCTTTCTCTGTACCCCTTCTTTATCTTTCACTACTCCTACACTCCTTTCTTTTTCATGTACTCATTCCTCTTTGATGTACTTCTGCGTTCCTGTCCTCCCACTCCAGAGGCTCTTTCTCTGTCTCAAAATGACTGAGAGCATGAGGGCACAGCATCAACCTCAATTAGGGAAAGAGAAAAAAAAGTGAAAGCTTCATTGCTTTATTTATAAATAAGCCCAAATAATTTATATATCCATCTTTATGCCGGTCAGGATCTTAGTAGAGCTGGCGGCTATCCAAGGGGAATGCAACTTGGATGAAATGCCAGTCCATTCCAGAGCACCGTGCACACTTTTACATCTAGGGGCAATTTAAGACAGCCAGTGTACAAGCCATTAGTGAGACCAATATGGGTGGGTTAGACAGTAACTGTAACTCTATGAGTTAGCGACTGTAGCAGTGAGGAAAAGGACATGAGGCAGAGATGAAGGTATTTAGGAGTGACGAGGATAGACAGGATTAGGAAGGAGGACATGAGAGGGACAGCTCAAGTTGGCTGTTTTGGGAACAAGGTCAGAGAGACTAGATTGAGATGGTTTGGACATGTACAGAGGAGGGAGATGGTTGTATTGGTAGAAGGATGTTGGAGACGGAGCAGGCGGGTAAGAGGTCAAGAGGAAGGCCAAAGAGGAGATATATGGATGTGATAAGTGGTGCAAGAGTAGAGGATGCTGAGGATAGAGTTAGGTGGAAACAGATGATTCACTGTCGCAACCTGTAACTGGAAAAGCTGAAAGTAGAAGAAGTAGGTTGGCACGATTTATTTATATTTACGAGTTGAGAAAAGCCAAACGAATCCTATACGAACACATGGAGAACATACAAAAACTCAACACAGACAAGCTCAGGATTGAATCCAGTGAACTGGAGCTGCTCCACCAATTCATCCAACCTCAACACAATGACTTAAATTAAATTATGAGACAGAACCTGAGACAGCAAATTCAAGAAATAGAGATCAGTAATAATCAGATATAGAGGTTACTATAATAGTAATTCTGTATAGCTTATAGTATACACTTTGCCATCCCTGCTTACAAATAAACCTTTGTGACACTTCCGGTGCAGCATTAATGTTTTTCTTTCTTTCCGGTAGCTCTAAAGATATTTTTAAAATAGCATTATAAAAGATATTTGGAATGGGAAAGGAGCAGGAACTGAAATCACCTCTAAAATACCACAAATTCTCACCAGGCTATTTCAGGATACACCCTGGAACTTCGCTGTCCCCGGCATTTCAAAATACTATTTTAAAAATGTTCAGCAGATAATGTGAGCTATTTCTGAGGTGTCTGGGGAACAGAGGAACAGAGGAACAGGAAATGGAAAATGTCTGAACATGTCTTGGACGGCCCCGGTGACACATGGGAAAAGTAAGGGAGAGGAATGAGGAAGACGGTAAGATACAGAAGGAACTTGCACACCAATCGTCTCCAGGATGTGTTTCAGGGTGTGTAAAAATATGATGTTTACATGCATCATACAAAACAATATTTACTTGTGCTGTAAATTTACATGAACGGGTATTACATCACCAATCACTAGAATTCAGAAACTAGGTAATAATTACCGTCCTTGAGGTTTTTGTTCACAGACAGATTTTCTCGAATGTGCCTCGAATGTGATTTACTTAACCGTTGCAGTAATTAGATTATTATGCACACATGAGTCTGACAAATACATTCATTCACATGATAGAAACAATATTATCTCACACTTTACCGTGTTGCATTGTAACAACTGGCAAGAATATACAAACATCATGAGTAGGTTTAGAGCTTGTAACCTTTTTTTAAAACTATATGTCAACTCAAATGAAACTCAACTCCACTGACTTTGGCCTAAATGGTCTAAACCCACTATAGATGCAGTTCCTCCAACTGGGCACCAGTATGTAGGTGCTACGCTCTTCAACTGGTTAAATATACAGTATATTATTATGGTGGTGCTGTAGGTTGTGTTGGTTCCTCGTGCATCATTGATCCAGGATTTTGGTATTAGTCCAGAGATTATATGAACTCTCTGAGTTGCTGTGGGTTTGTTGGGTTCTCAGGAGTTTATTTGCTATTGCAGCTTAATAACTTGTGTGTAGGGGGGCACGGTGGCTTAGTGGTTAGCACGTTCGCCTCACACCTCCATGGTCGGGGTTCGATTCCCGCCTCCACCTTGTGTGTGTGGGGTTTGCATGTTCTCCCCGTGCCTTGGGGGTTCCCCCCCAGTCCAAAGACATGCATGGTAGGTTGATTGGCATCTCTGGAAAATTGTCCATAGTGTGTGATTGTGTGAGTGAATGAGAGTGTGTGTGTGTGCCCTGCGATGGGTTGGCACTCCGTCTAGGGTGTATCCTGCCTTGATGCCCGATGACACCTGAGATCTCCCCGTGACCCGAGGTAGTTCGGATAAGTGGTAGAAGATGAATGAATGAATGAACTTGTGTGTAATTAGTGTAATATAAACTCTGGATCTTCTGGAGATGGTCATTCAAACTTGTCCTATGTCTGAATAATTACTGTAGAATTTTAGAGTATTGATGGCAATTAAAAGGCATTCAAAATACAAAATGATTACAAAATAAATAAAAACATTTCATTTCATATGGGTATGTTAGTCCTGCATATATTGAATAAAACATAAATAAATGTCTTAGGCTCATATATTCAGGCAACAGTTTATTTTTTAACTTGAATTTCAGTTTTAAATTGTTTGCTGTAAATGGTGCGGAGGGAAATTTCGTGTTTGCAGATAATTCCCAAATTGTATTTTTGTTAAGATTTTTTTTTTTTTATCAAGTTTGCATGTTTTTACACACAAACCTTTAGTAAATCAGGGTCACAGAGTAACACAGGGATTGACATGACCAGTAATGGCACAGGAAATGAGGCTGTTTTTAAAGAGATCCTATAAAGAAGTTAAAGTTAAATGTCATCATAAAATACTTTGACATGGTAAGATGGCTTGAGGATGTGGTTTTCATAAGAATAGACTGAGAAGTTACATGAATCTTAACCCTACCTTTAAGTAGTACTTTGCTGGACTTGAACTGAACCTGGTTGTGAATTTGATCAACTTCAAGGGATCTGAATTAGAACCAGATTTGACCTTTTAGAGCAGTTTTAAACCCATTTATGACCGTAACCTATAACCTTGGAGATATGTAGCTGACATTTATCACTGCTTCACTAAAGTAACCCATCTTTGCTGTGTGTGTGTGTGTGTGTGTGTGTGTGTTGGGGTGGAGGAGTGGTGGTGGTGGTGGTGGTGGGAGGTTTGAGATGGGGGTTTGAATCAGCATAGGTTATGTAGTTAACTATATATATATATGTTTGTATATATAATAACAACAACAACAACAACAACAACAACAATAATAATAATAATAATAATAATAATAATAATAATAATAATAATAATAACTTCCCTGGAGTGAGATTTTCACACAGATAAATGCAGATTAAATTGATCACAGAACACAACTGGCTTTGTTTACATAGTTGTGTGTGAACCTTCCAGGAAATCAGGCTATAATTTGTTTTTGTTTTTGTTCAGAACCTTAAAAACATGTAACACTTTCTTTCAAAACAGATATTTTGCCAGATTTACGGGTTATTTTCTGCTTGCCTCAACAGCACACACACAGAGACAGAGACAGAGACAGAGACAGAGACAGAGACAGAGACAGAGACAGAGACAGAGACAGAGACAGAGACAGAGACAGAGACAGAGACAGAGAGATCGATCATATAAACACTGGGAGACCACAGCACTCAGGTGTGCCTTGTTAGTCATTACCTGTATTAAACCATGCTCTCACCTGCTTCAACATATTTGTCTCTGGGGGAAGAAACAAAAGATTTCTAAGAATTACAATTTCCGGGTAAGACCAGAACATGTACACACATTCATAGACACCTGGTCTATTGCGTCTGTATTTCTGTATGTCCACCTACTCCAACTCCTTCTTTACTGTTGTAACACATACCTCCAGACTCCAGGCCTATGTGTCTCATGTCTATGTGTTTATGAAGTACCCCTTGCCCTGCATGTCAGTTTAACAAGTTTAACAACCACTTAACATGCCTGAACTAGACGGTGCTGACTGGGCTGGAGGACGGGATGCCAAAAAAAGGTGCAGGATGGAGTATTACAGGTCCAGAATCAAACCCTGCTATATATATATATATATATATATATATATATATATATATATATATATATGCCAAGGTGCTCTCTCTCTCTCTCTCTCTCTCTCTCTCTCTCTCTGTCTCTCTCTCTCTCTGTCTCTCTCTGTCTCTCTCTCTCTGTCTCTCTCTCTCTGTCTCTCTCTCTCTCTCTGTCTCTCTCTCTCTCTCTGTCTCTCTCTGTCTGTCTCTCTCTGTCTCTCTCTCTCTCTCTCTCTCTCTCTCTCTCTCTCTCTCTCTCTCTCTCTCATACACACAGAATCATACACACACCAAAGCAAAACACACACCAAAGATTAAAAAAAGGCCCCAAAATTAGGAAGTAAAAAAGTAGGAACTGTAACACCAGGTACAGGAAATCAGCATGAGTGCTTTATGTCTCGATTGCACATTTATCAGTATTTATCAGAGCCACTTTTCATTCCTGCAGCTGTTTTGAATCCTATAAACACCCAGGACCAGTTATTAGGTCCAGTCTATTCATAGTTATTATCAGGGTTGAGTAAAAGTACTGTGTTACTAATTACTGTGTCTTAAACTTGTCATCTGATTTGACCGAGTTTCACCGCTTCATCAAAAATCACTTACTATTTCCTTTTTTTTCTCTCTTATTTTTACCTTTTGTTGATTTCATGGCTGAATCTACATCTGCATCTTATTGACTAAGATTTTGACACATTACGGATAAGAATGATTTCTCAGAGCTTTAATGAAGAAAATAATTCTAAAATTAGTAACTGGATCATGGATAAAACACTGATTTGCTTGACTTGTTAAAACAAACGAATAGAAATTCGCAGAAGATGGACTTTATTTCTTGTGAAACTAAAAATTATTGAGCATTCATTATTGAGCTCCAGTCTGTGACATTAATTTGACAGAATCATTCTGCTAATCAATCCATTACATTAGTTTATTGATGTCTCTATTTATTTTTCTTTTTTTGCCGTATTAACTGCTGCAAAGCGTGACAGTGTCATGGTTCATAGTTTATCTGTCCCACATAAATCAAGGTGTCAACAGGTTTTTTTTTTCTACTGAGAATCACCCGGACAAGCCAAATACTACACATCCACTCTCTGACATACACAGCCCGCTCAGGCTCAAAATACGTTGCTACGGCAACTGCCCACTCGGGCCTACGCACACACCACCCACACGCGGTCAAGAATCAGATGCTTTTTGTCTCTGTGTGTTTGTGGGTGTGTGTATGTGTGTGTGCTGAACAGGAAATTAGTTTGCTTCAGGAAAAGCTGTAGGTCAAAAAAAAAAAGAAAATAAGGGCTGGGCTGCAGTCTGCATTCACTGAAGTAATAATGTGCAGGCTGTGACACGAACGTTTTCAGAAAGCTCCATAAATATTATAATTATATCCTGTGGTATTTTGTAACCTGCAAAGTCACTGTGGCACAATGAAACTTGACTTCCAAATAAAAGAACAAAATTTACAAGGTGTTTCTTTTGGGCTGACTTTAAAATCGTTAGCCAGTGCTAATTGCGATCTAATTTTAAAAGCAACAAGCAAGTGGATGCATCTGAAGAAGTGCAATCGTGCACTAAACTCTACTGAATTCTTGATTTTGATTTGGTCAGAACGTGTTGATTAATTTACAATAATAGCAGCTCGGAAAATCTTGCCAGCTAGATGATTATGCATGCTCATAATGCCTTTATGTGTCTTTTCTTTAGTAAAAACTTTGAGTAACTGTTGGCATGGCGATGTCGATATTGTGGCCAAGTGAATGTGCTTTTTACTCAAAGTTAAGACTGTTCAGGACAAAGGAGTTTGATTTTTTTTGGTTCCTTGGAATAACACAAGAAACAATGTGATTTATTTTTTTTTTGGTCTTATTAACTTAACGAGAGAGGAAAAGAGAGAGAGAGAGAGAGAGAGAGAGAGAGAGAGAGAGAGAGAGAGAGAGAAGGTGGAGGGTGATAACAGAAAAGTGATAACAGAAACTAACTGATTTCACAGACCTTCCACAACATTACATGCAACTACCAA
>NC_083460.1:4583689-4618689 GCF_030014155.1 Tachysurus vachellii | reverse complement strand
AACATTGGCTGATCGGGTCCATAAAAGTGGTTACTTCAACACAGAAGGCAAGCTCAGCTCATTGCAATAGTAAATTGCTGTACCTCTGAATTGCTTCATTATACCCAGACTGTGAATCGTCCTTACAGATAAAGTGAGCCGAATGGTTTATGGGTACACCTTGGTCACTGCTGTGTGATAAACCCATTGATGGTGCATGGTGATCCTCCAGTGTTCTCTCCTAATGTAGTCTAATTATAAAGCGCATCTCTGGCTATTGATTACTGAGATATCTCCAAGGATCTCCACACCACATAATTACATTCGACCCCACCCAAACATCACCCCCCCCACCCCCACACAACACCCCGAACGTCCCCACACCCCAAGTTATTTTTACCATCTTAATTAGATGTGCTTTTTAGAAAAGGCAACTTGGACTTGAGCAGGAGATCTGTTATGCCCTGTGGGAAATGTCTGAATGTCTGAACCGACTGGGGACGATTAATGATGAAGGGGGAAGAATGAACAAATCCACATTATATTGAACATAGTAATCAGAAGCACTTGCCAGTAGACAGGAGCTGGCTTCAGGAGTTATTGTCGGATAACCTATAATCTATTGAAAACACACACACACACACACACACACACACACACACACACACACACACACACACACACACACAGAAAGATATGTATACTGGACATAAACTTTATATATGCAATGGTGTGTGTGTGCATATGTGTGTGTGTCTGTTAGATAGTGGAACTGAATAATGTTGCCCAGGTAGTACAGTTGCAATCTGTATTCACACACACACACACACACACACACACACACACAAAGATATGTATACTGGACATAAACTTTATATATGCAATGGTGTGTGTGCATGTGTGTGTGTGTCTGTTAGATAGTGGAACTGAATAATTTTGCCCAGGTAGTACAGTTGCAATCTGTATACACACACACACACACACACACACACACACACACACACACACACACACACACAAAGATATGTATACTGGACATAAACTTTATATATGCAATGGTGTGTGTGCATGTGTGTGTGTGTCTGTTAGATAGTGGAACTGAATAACTTTGCCCAGGTAGTACAGTTGCAATCTGTATACACACACACACACACACACACACACACACACACACACACACACACACACACACACACACACACACACACACACAAAGATATGTATACTGGACATAAACTTTATATATGCAATGGTGTGTGTGTGCATGTGTGTGTGTCTGTTAGATAGTGGAACTGAATAATTTTGCCCAGGTAGTACAGTTGCAATCTGTATACACACACACACCCACACACACCCACACACACCCACACACACCCACACACACACACACACACCACATGTCTAAATGCAATGTACTGTGTGCAAAAATACAATTTTTGATGTGAGGCTGGTGCCTGATCCTGACACACTGTTAATACACACATTGTCACACAGTCTGTTTACTTCTGACAAGGCAGTGGTGACTCAAGTGGTTAAAGTGGCTCGGGGTTGTTGATTGGAAATTTAAGCCTCAGCACCACAAAGCTACTACTGTTGGGCTCTTGAGCAAGGCCCTTAACGCTCTCTGCTCTATGTGTGCTGTATCATGGCTGACCCTGCACTCTGACCCCAACCTCTAACGCTGGGATATACAGTACAAAGAAAACTATTCCACCATGCTGTAATGTATCAGAGGCTAATTATACGTCGCTGTCGGGCAGAAACCTCGTATGTCCAAATTTTGTCAATTTCATATTTTTTCACATATCGATGCTATTGGTCAGTCCCCACGTGGGTCTGTAAGTTATTAACCAATCTAAAGTCTTGAAAATAGCTTGAGCGCAAATCTCATAACTTCATTCGACACTTCAACTGTCCACCTCTTCCTCACTCCGCGGGAGAGCTTCACGGCATATTTCTCCTCAAGAAGAGTCGCAATGAATCAACACGTCTTCTGAGGTAAATGTCTTCAAAACACTGGGCTCAAAGAAAAAAAAATCTTGACCCCCGCTAGTTCTGGTGCTCGTCTGAGGACAGGAATTTAGCGCAAGACAATCCACTGCAACGCGGACTAAACCCTGTGCACTGCAGATAAGGTACGGCGTTTTTTAATTTCCTGAAATATAACGGTTTTGGAGATACGAGGATTCCGCCCGACAGCGACGATATACAAAGATTGATATAAAACAAAAATTCAAGATTAATATTAGACTTAAATTGAAATTTGTATGTATTTATCCTCAATGAACAAGCCTGAGATGACTGAGGTGACTGTGGTGAGGAAAAACTCCCTTAGATGGAAGAGGAAGAAACCTTGAGAGGAACCAGACTCAAAAGAGAACCTCATCCTCATTCGGATGACACCGGAGCGTGTGAATATGAATAATGTCCTTTCTACAGTCATATACAATCCGACGATTGTATATTGATTCGGAGGTTGTTGTTCTCAGAGACCACGTGAAGTTGGCATTGTTCGAAATCCTCATTAAGAGGAACCCAACTGGAGCTGGTACATCTCTAGATGCCTCTGGATCTTCACAGGTTTGATGCATCTTCTCACTGAACGACCAAAACCTTCATGAAGCAGAACACAACTGGAGCTGCTACAATCTCTGGATGCCTTTGGGATGCGTAGTAGAAGAGAAGCAAGTGGAGAGGAATTAGCATAGATGCTATTCATAATATTAACCAGAACTAGATACTGGTACTAGATACCACTCTCACTGAACATCATTTCAACACAGTACTTGTATTTTTACTCACTCTTCGCTGTCACTCAGAGGAGGACGAAGTCGGAGGAATTCTCTTTTGATTCTGGTTCCTCTCTAGGTTTCTTTCTCTTGTTGTCTCAAGCTATTATCACCTCTATCACATCACGTTAGAGATTTCAATCTATATCCAGTTTTCTGTAAAGCAGCTTTGTGACAATGTCTATTGTTATGTATGACGTTCATTAAAAATTGAATTGAAGAGGAAGTGCTATACTTTGTATGTATGTGTATTATAGATGGATAATGGAACCTTGTGGATTGTTAAAGTCACGATGATCCAGATGTTTGTAAATTCCCATTGGCTTTGTGTCTAAATGCAAGTGATTTTTAGAAATAGTATGTTTTCTTTGCTGTCTCACTCACATTTTATACAACTGAGGCTTAAGAGCCTTGCTCAGGGGCCCAGCGGAAGCAGATTGGTGGACTTGGGTTTCAAACTCATGACCATCTGAGCAGTAGGCCAATGCCTTAACCACTAGGCTATCACATCCCTCAGTTGGAGTGAAATAAAATTCCCCTCTATGATCCCTTCATTACTGCAGCTCGGATTAATGTACCAGAATTCATCTAGTTAAACCTTAAACCATATTACACTATTTATTTGTTGGAGCCGCTGGAGCGTTTTATTTTTATAAGCTAGCATCAGCAGAACCAGTTCCAGAGTTTCACCTAAACAGCTTATTTAGTTTAAGTATTAAAATTAAGTTACAAAAACTATTTTACAAATCACCTTACATCTAAAACAACTCAGAGCAGATTTGATTAAAGACAAATACTATATTACACTTTTAACTTCACTAACTAAATAATAAATGAAACTAGTGTCATAAAATATGAAAAATTGTAGATCCTGTACTGCACAAACCCTGGAGCTCCTTTAACGTGTTTGTATACAAGACAGTAAATGAAATAAAATATGTACATTTAGATGGACACCTGGATTGACCAGTAATATATTTTTATGGATCAGATTGGTGCGGTGGCTTAGTGGTTAGCACGTTCGCCTCATACCTCCAGGGTTGGGGGTTCGATTCCCGCCTCCGCCTTGTGTGTGTGGAGTTTGCATGTTCTCCCCGTGCCTCGGGGGTTTCCTCCGGGTACTCCGGTTTCCTCCCCCGGTTCAAAGACATGCATGGTAGGTTGATTGGCATCTCTGGAAAATTGTCCGTAGTGTGTGACTGCATGAGTGAATGAGAGTGTGTGTGTGCCCTGTGATGGGTTGGCACTCTGTCCAGGGTGTATCCTGCCTTGATGCCCAATGACACCTGAGATAGGCACAGGCTCCCCGTGACCCGAGGTAGTTTTGATAAGCGGTAGAAAATGAATGAATGATCAGATTGGCTGTAATGGTTAGGCAGGATCGGACAAATGAAAAATATTAGCTTAACCACCTGACTAGTAAAAGCTCTGATTTGCTGGCCAGTCCTATGTTTTTGGTTGGCTGGAAACCTGATTAGGCTAAAAGCATGGTACGCTAGCTAGCTAGTTAAATACATTAATACAGACTAAAGGACGTGACTTGATGTATCACACTGGAGAAAGACAGTAAGTTACTGGGCAAATTTTTTATTGTGTTTTGTCTTCACATGGAACATTTTATATGGCAGCTTTGTGCCGTACTTTATGTTGCTCAGTTTTTATATTTCCCTGAAAAGATGATCAGTCACCATACTGTAAAAAAAAAAAACCCCGCTAGCTGATGTGTAGTGCAGCAGGTGTGAACATGCAGTACGACAAAGTGTATTAAATATTAACATAGAGCACATACATGATAAAAGTCAAAGAGACGTAGGATTTTTTCGTGGATGTGGAAACTATTTGTCTGTCAGGCAACTATAAATAAAAACCTAGACACAAAACAATGGTTGGCACCAGGCAGTCACATGGGCTTACTGATTGTGTGTCTTAGTGTGTTTTTTGTATTAGTGCACACACTGCGAGTCTGAAGTCATTCTCTGGGTAAATATGTGAAGCTTTTACTTTCTTTGATTTCATTCCTCTTTTAACATTTAGCATTTATGCTACGTGGTGACACCAAGCCACGAACAGCCACACTGAGAGATTAACCAGCAACTGACAAACACACCTGTGTGTGTGTGTGTGTGTGTGTGTGTGTGTAATAGCAACGGCTGAAATCCACAGCTGTGTGTACGTCTGAGCGGATTATTTTTTTAATGAAACAATTACAACCGAAATAAAAAGCAGTTGATTTCATCACCACAGTCTTGCACGACTAAAGCGTATTTTTTTTCTTCTAATCCTCATCAGAAATTTTGTCAAGTCAAGGAACAAGAACAATAGACACCAACATTTTGGAATTAAAATGAAAATTTATTACCTAAAGAGAAAAAAAAAAAATGTCTACAGCAAGCCACAATGAAATGTATTGCTTAGGAACAAAGAAAATCGGTTGTTTTAGTTGTTTCCCTTCTTTTACAATACCAGGTTTAATTTTTTTTGACAAAATACACACACACACACAAAAAAAATGGAAATAAAGAGAAAAACAACGACGACGACGAAAGGAAAAAACACTCACAAAAAAAGAGGTGACAAGAAAAACATCAGATAACGTTTCTTCACAGTTGCGAGATCGGCTTTATAAATTAAAACAGTTATAAAAATGTGCTACACAAGCAGAGGCTCCTCACCTGTGAGATCACAAGACGGTACGGGCAACGAAAAACGCAGCGTTGACAAAAAAAAAAACCCAAAAAAAAAAACCCCCATTGTCGTCAACTTTAAAAACAACATCCCAACCAAATGCGTATATTTCCTTATGAACTACTCGTATATTCATTTCAAACCTTAAATAAATTAGATCATATCCCATGCATCCAGGTAACAATATTTTGGGAACTTGGTGCTGAAACAGAAGACGTACAGTACACATCGTGACATTTTATGAGTATGTTTCCAGGGTAATATTTGTATATTTGGACCTGTTCCTCTTTTTTCCATACGTTTGAATATATATATATATATATCTATATATTTACGGAGAGATTCCTGTTTCAAGAAGGAAAGACAGGATGTACACAAGACAAAAGATTCACAGAAGATACACAGGACAGACGTTACATCATGAATGAAAGAAAAACAAAAAGAAAAGAAAAAAAAAAACAGAGCAAGTTTTCTTTTTTTTTATCTCTGTTTCTGAGCGACTTATCAAACGAGGAAAGAAACGTCTTTGTTCCGTTTGTCTCAGGCACATTGTTGAGGCACAGGAGCCTTTCACTAATGCTCTAATGGTGTGTCCTTATTTATTACAATAAAATAAAAAAAAAATCAAAAAAAAAATCACGATACACGTCAAGGATCCAGAGTTTCCAGTGCCTGCACTTTTTTTTATTTTTTTAAAAGATATGTAAGGCCACTGTACACAAGGTCCATCCATATTTGTCAATATATCTCATTTCCAGTTTTCTCTCAATCATATAAATGTTGAGACAGCGATGGTCCATAGTGTAAAAGATGTCCAGAACTCGTCATCTCCATGGGCGTATGTGGAACAAACAGCAAGTGACCTAAACCTAAAACACTACACAAGTCATCGTCTCTTGTAAAATGGTGCTACAGAGCCAAACCGTGAACGACTCCACCGAACGGGTCCTTGTACGTTCGAGAAGCATGCAGAATTGTACGTTTCTGCAAAGTCGGGTCCTGTGTAGAAAGAGACGGACGATCGAGACGCGACTCCTCGCTTTCACACGTCATCCTTCGTAGCAGCAAAAAGAAATGGGGGAAAAAAAAAAAAAAAGAAAAAAAAAAAAAAAAAAAGAATCCACATTTGATTCTTCATTACAATAAAATGGTAAACAGAGGCACTGTGATATGACCTTAATACTTGAACCAGTAGATAGAGTTACAGATAGACGTGTGAACAAGCAGAGAATGGGGCTGTAATAAATGCTTTCTGAAGCTGACTTTTTCATTTGAGTTCGCATTTGAGTTTCTTCTTAAAAAAAAAAAAAAGGAAATCTTAATGCTCACAGGTCAAGAAGTGTGCAAAATGTAATAAACCAGAGAGAAACACCTGAATTTCTTGCTTCATAATGCTACATGACGCATTTCGTAATGACAACTCAAACCACCACCGTGTTGAGATGGTCAAGTGAGCAAATGTCAGACTGTCCGGTTTGAACCACTGAGTCTGGTACATGGTGTGTATCCAGAGTACAGAGAGACGCTCGCTTGGTTCGCTTCATGCTGTAGAAAGAAGGTGAGTTCTCTTCCAAATACAATTCTGTGTTTCAAATGGAACGGTCGCTAAAAATTCCAGCATTACACATTGTTACGTGTGTAAACTCTTTCTCTTTCAGTTACTTCTCATTCTCTTCTCTTTCTTTCTTTCTTTCTTTCTTTCTTTTTTTTTTTGGGATGTCCGTTCAGGCCACGACGAACTCGGAGCCGATGTCGGCCTGGACGTCGTTCTTCCACAGCGCCTCGTCGTAGTCCATGTCGATGGAGCCGTCGCTGCTCAGGCTGCTGTTACTGTGGCTTCGGGTGGATTTGCGCTCGCTCAGCCAGTGATACGGGGCCCGGGGCTCTCTCCTCGCCCGCCTGCGAAGCCTCCTCTGCTGCAGCAATAACTGCAAACGCTCCACCTTACAGCGCATCACCCTATTCTCCGTCTGCCTGGATGGCTCTCCTGTAGAACAGAAAGGACAAAATATATATAATCCGTGTTTAATCTCCGTATACATTCACGTGCCCTTGTGAAGCATCAAACAAGAGCAACTGCATTAGGAAATGACTTTGTGACCCTCATTCTTTCCCTGTACACTGTTTATGCTCACTTGCTAAAAATAACTAAGTACATATAAAGGAATAATAGTGTTCAGAATCATCTCTCCGTCTACTGCGTGTGTAAAAGACGTCATATTACGAAAGAAAAGAACTGACCCAGTTTTACATTTACAGCATTTACAGACACCCTGAGCAATTGAGGGTTAAGGGCCTTACTCAGGTGGAGCTGGGAGTCAAACTACTCCCAATCAGTCATCCATCACCTTAACAACTAGGCTACAACCGCGCTGATGAGACAAGTATTCACAAAAGACAAGTTGACAGAATCGACGGATATTTCAGAGAGAAGAATCCGCTTCTGTTCCGATCTGACGGTGGTTACTGAAACATTCCTTCACTATTACACACAACATATAAAACTGGTCAATTTTATATGAAATTACCTCAGACTGTAAAAATGAAATCTAGCATAGATGTAGAGGGAAATCACAGAGGAAATATTACGCAACAAATACTGAGACGCAAACAGTCTAACGCGAACTCTGCGTCTCGTTTCACCATCAGGCTGCTGTTGGTTTCGATTTGAGAAACGGCTTTGCTTTCATTATTAACCGCAACCTAGCAACAGAAACAAGACTGTTGTCCATCAGCGGCGCCGCCGTCATGAAAGAATTATGGGAGTGTCAATAATTCTGCTCACTTCTGCTTTTTTTTTTTTTTACATTCTTTTTCATGCTAACACACAGTAAGGTATTTGGTGTGTCACCAAGCTGAGAGAAAACAAATTCATAATGCATGCTAGCCTGTAGCACTTGTCTTCCATTAGCATGGCTAATCTAAGCACTGAAAGCCACACGTGAGCGCTGAGCATGCTGGGAAAACAAGCGTGCACTGGCACAAGAGTGGCATGGAAGCGAGGCTGAAGTCTCGGGTCACTGGTGGAGGAAGAGGTCTATTCTTTCCACAGCCCTGCGGCTTGGCTCTGCTCATGCATCATTTAAACCTCATCAGCATGTTTCCACTGAACACACACATTCACATGAGTGTACACAAATACACCCGTATGACCTCTGACCCAGATGCCCAGGTTCTCTCAGCCCCTTAGAGCCCAAACAGATGTGATGTGAAGACTTTGACTAATTCACTTTGACTCGTTCTTAGAAACACATCCGATGTCAAATTTGTGTGTGTGTGTGTGTGTGTGTGTGTGTGTGTGTGTATGTGTGTGTTATTGGAACTGATTAATGTTGACCAGGCAGTACAGTTACACACGCACACACACGCACACACATGCAGTATGTGTGTGCGTGTTGGGGAGGAAGGGGGTAAAGGGGGGTTTGGGGCCAAACGTCTGAATGATAAATCAGTGCACTAAATGAGAGGAATGCAAACTTAGAAGTAAACCTTCTAACTCTACCTTCTAACTCTACCTTCTAACTCTACCTTCTAACTCTACCTTCTAACTCTACCTTCTAACTCTACCTTCTAACTCTACCTTCCTCCTTCTACCCTTTAATGTGCATGTATGTGTGTGTTTGTGTGCGTGAGAGAATCTCTGAGTCAAAAGTCGGTCATGAAGGCTAAATGCATCGTTGACCACAGAGCTGCTCGAACGCAACCCAAACACTTCAGGAATGAAGCTTTATGGTGCTCTCCGCTCTGCTGTCGACGCCCCCACAATGCACAGCCTGTCAGCAACGAATGTGTGTACGTGTGTGTGTGTGTGTGTGTGTGCGCGTTTGAGCTCCGTATAAAGGCAAAAGCAGACTGGTAGGGAGTCTATGTTAGAGCTTCACAGATGAGCTTAGAGATTTGAAGCAGAAAAGTGGAACCAGGAGGAAACCTGGAGGGAAACCATTTAAAACACAAACACACACAAACAATGTGTACACCAGAAGGGTTTGTGTTCCTTTCATTAGACACCCTGACCAACAATCCAGGGTTGAGTGGAACGTAAAAAAGTGGTCAATGATGTAATATAGAATTACTGAAACATTTTCCGACATTTCCTCAATATTGTGCTCGATCTTTAGTGTCAGCCTCCTTGCCTTGGACTAACAGTTGAAGAGGCCACGCCACCTTCAGAAGGACTACAGGGAGACTAATGAGTGTTATAGCCACGCCTACTTTCATGGTAATGAAAGATGCAGTGACCACACCTCCTTCACAGTGACTGACAGACACGAAAGCCCATTTCTGCATAAGGAGTGTAGGTGTGTATTGTACTTACCAAGAGGTTTGCCGATGCGGCCTTGGCTCAGTGCCGGTCTGTCTGAGGTAGGTGAGGATGATAATGGTGACACAGGTGCTAATGGAAGCTCCATGACAGTGGGTGAGGGAGGCGGGCACGGTGAAGCAGGCGGCGTTGCTGGGGGAGACACCGGTGTCTGAGTATGGCAGCGGAGCTGGGCCAAGGTGGGAGGTGTGCCTGGGTAGTGGCGTGTGGCACTCAGTAGATCATTGAGGATCTGCAAGATGGTGCTAATGTCACGGCGAGGGCGCCCGGTGCTGTCCTGACAGTTCGGGTGAAGGGTGCCTGAAGAGAGGGAGAGATTTATCTAAGTATACAACAAAAACACACGCAGCTGAGTGTGCAGGGGTGTGAATTTATAAACACATTTTTTGTATAAGTCCTTTCCAGTCGTATAAAAAAAGTCAGGTGACAGAAAGTTATGATTCAGACAAATCGTTTTTAATACTGCTGCATTTTAGCGATACAAAAGTTTTATGGCTTATTTTAAGTCAAAAGATTTCCAAAGTGTAATACCTGAGAAGGTTCCAGAGAAAACCCCAGGAGCGTGGTTCACAAAGCTCTCTATCACCGCACCTGCTTTACGACCTGGCCATGAGCTGGTGCTTCCACTTACACCTGAAGACCCACACTCACCCTAAAAAAGACACACACACACACACACACACACACGTGTTACACTGAAACTTCTTCAAACTGTGAAAAGAGTTTTTACACTCCTCTGAAAAATCTTACAAATAAGCAAAAGTCCAAAAGGGCTAAGAGTTAATGCAAGAAAATGCCTCAGTGGCAAAAACTAAGCTGTAAAACATATTGTTATAATGTTTAATAAGCACAAGAATAAATTGAGAGATGATATAAATCTCAATACGATTTTACCTGTTGGAAAGGTGCGGCTGCTCTGGGGGCAGGACTACAGGCACCTGTGGGCAGGTGAGGATAATGGACAGAGCCTGGGGAAAGTGTCGGACTGGACGGGGGTGACAGGTATGAATGTTGGGTGTGGTGGGTGTGATGGGCGTGGTGAGTGTGGTGTCCAGTTGATGCCCTCTGGTTGTTCTGGGCAGTGGCTGGAGTAGGTGGTGTATGTGGCTGCTGACTGCTTCCCCCACAGGGCATCGCAGGGTTCCTGGGTGTGTTCGAAGGACCCCTAGTGTTGCACTGCTGGACCCCTGAGTTTTGCGCGGCCAGTTGCAGCTGCACGAACATCATGTGATCCCCAACACGAAGGGCAAGCGTCAGCGGAGAGCGGCCTGATAGGAAGTCACCAACCTAGGAACAGGAAGAGAGCAGAGAGGAACATTAGCACCACTTCTCTTCTGTTGCGACATGTGTTAGGAAACCAGAGCGCTCACTTCCCCACCAAAAAAAAACAGACTGAGATAAAACGGTAAGGACAAATAAAATCATGGTTGTTAAGGCAACAATATTAGAACATGTTCCAAAATTGAAATGCTCAGATACTGACATGTCAGTTTCATTTATGTGGAAGAAATGCCCCAGTAATTTAGCTAGGTTTAGTGAAACGAGGTTATTTGGAATGGCAGAAGAACATGGTGCTGTTTCCAGTTTGCACATTAACGGATATTTATAGATCTTAGCATTATTATTAAGTATAAAGGTGTAGAGATGTTCCACAGCAAGTTACAAAGAAAACATTACACAATTTAGGTTTTTAGCCAGACTGCTATTATCGCTTCAGTATTACACAGCCCCTCCACGTCTGCTCAATCTCCTCCTCTGCATTCTTGTCTAATAACTACCAGGCCTTGTCTAGATGAAACCCCATCCTCAATAGGGCACCCTGTGTCCATCCCTCCTACGTTAATCAGGTCAAGGAGCCCTCCAGGCGAGGAGGACAGGGTGAGGGAAACCCGCCGAAGCGCTGATGTGAATGACTCACGAACCACTGCGGTGATGTCAGTGCCAGCGAGCGCTCATAAATAAAGGTCTACTTCTCGCTGACGCCTGACCACAGCACGCTAAATGCGCTGAGAAAGAGACAAAGAGCATGTGCACGCCTAATAAAGCAGACTGCACGAAGGAAAAGCGCCACTTCACAGCTAGAACAATGTTCAAAGGTTTGAGGGTTAACGTTTTGAGAGCGCAGAGAAGAAGCGTGTACTTTCAGGGCTAAGAAAACAGGGATATGAGAGCATGTTGGTCTGACACTAATCACTCACAGTTCTCTATAGATGAAGGAATTATGTAAATATACATGTGATATCTGCTGCGTTAAAGCTGGGTCTTTTTAAACGTGAGAAAATTGTAAACATCTGAAAATACGAAATGATTCTTTTAGATTTGGGCCATGACCTGCTCACGTCAAGCATTTAATTTCCTCAAAGACGTAAACGTAGGCACAGCCGCGCACCAGAAACAAAGAAGAAAAAACAAAGAAGAAGAAGAAGAAGAAAAAAAGACATGAAATGCTGAAATACAAAGCACATAAAAGTTCAAGCTTCTAACAAACCTGGGTATATTTTTGTCGGGAACCCCAAGAGTAAAGGTTACCCGTGTGTAGGTGTGCGGAGTATGCGTTTGGGTCTAGTATTTGAGCCGGGTGTGTGGGCAGGTGGCCTTCTGGTTTGATAGATGGCTCTAGTCTCTTTGCTAAGCGTCAATCACGGTTGTGGGTGGAGCGTGACAGCAGAAGAGACAGAGAAATCCAGAGTGACCTTTTCACATGGCGGACTATAGACCTTCACAGCCGTCGCTGCGTTTTATCTTCAGCGCTACAGGGCAATCTTACGAAACCAGCTACAGCAAGCAACTGCAATAAAGAATATCTCACGTTGCCAGGCCACTCGGTTACCGTGCCGTAAGGAAGCATATGTACGGTAGATCTTAGAACGACGTTGTCAGGATCATTTGGCTTTCAGGAAAGTGTGAGAAGTGTGTGTAGTCGTATTGGTGTCAGCTCTGCAAGCCGGGGAATCTGGGTTGAGCAGGCTTCTTTAAGGAGGTACGTCAGTATTCAGATCACACAACGTGATAGAAGCAGATGGAGGTGAAGGAAAATACTGTATGTGGGCGTATGCATATGCGTATGCGTGCGAGGGAAGGAAAGCAGAGAGGAGAAAAAGCGATGGGGGAGGGGAAGGGAGTCTGTAACTTTAAGAAAGCCTGAAGCTCAAAGAAATCGTTCGCAGCCATGGCATCCCTCCCTCACCGGGAGCTTTTTAAAGAAAGGGGGGAGGGAAGGGTGGGGGGGGGGAAAGACGTCGAGAGAAAAAAAATACCACAGAGATGAGATGAGGTGGAGCTTGGAGCGCTGACTGTTTTCGACTCGGCAGATGGAGCGGAGTCTCTTTGTTTGATGCGAGATAAGAGAGGCGCAGAAAATAAAGGGCTGCGACCATCAAACATCATGATTCAAACACCGAATCTCAAAGTAATGTTCCACTTCTGATCTGCCTCTGATCACTTCCCTGTAATCAAGTGAAAAAAAAAAAATAAAAAAATAAAAAGATCCCCGATCAGCACCCATGCAGAGGGAAGTCAGTAAAAAAGGAAGGTCACCTCAGCATGAGCAGCACTTGGTGAAGAGTAAGCCCCGAAATTAGGGTTTGATAAGGACGTTTCAAAAGCCTCTTAATGTTAGTCCTCTTCCTGTTGTTTTATCTCAAGGAGCCTTGAATAACAGAATTATACATGAGCTGTAATCAAGAATCAAACATCCCTCTGCGATCGTGACTCCTCGTCCTGTTACGAGACAAGAGGAGAGTCTTGCAGACAAAGCAGAGTGTTTGATTAGCCTCGTGAATGCGTCTTGACTTGAGCAGTGCAGAAATCTCTCTCAGCTGCCCGGACGTGAGCCAGCTTTCTATTAAGCAGACGTCTCGTGAGCATTTAAACCGGTGAGCTCATGGACAGGTTCGTCTTTACCCGGCTCAAAGGCTTGAGGATAGAGAGATTTCTCAAAGCTCTCTCACCCCCCCACCCTCTATATCTCACTCACGCTCTCGGTCTCTGTTTGGAAAAGCCCAGTCACGATGCCGACCACTTCAAGCACAAAGGCGAGTGGCGAATGAAAGCTGAAAGCGATCACGACACAAACGGTAGCCTTACTATTTATGGAAGTCTAACCCCAACACCAACCTCATTATACACCCCTATTCGTGTACAGCTAGGAATGAAATCACGCACATGGAACTTATACTTTATTTTAGACCATATATGGTGCAGAATCGACCACAATACCAACAATACAAACTGTGTACTAAGACACTGATGCTATATCTGTTACATTTAAAAGACGAAGACGAAGAAGAAGAAGAAGAAGAAGAAGAAACTCCTTTTAATTTAGCAAGTAAATAGTTTGCATTATTAAGCTCCACCCAGGGTGGGAAAGGTCAGACCCTCCACCCGGTCGTTTCTCCATTGATCCTGAGGCCATACAGATGGCCCTCAATTCTCCCTCCCAGCACAGTGCTATTAAGAGCCAATGATTTCCAATTATAGCAGACCAGGGCTGCAGATTACCCCGTGAGAGAGAAAGAGAGAGAAAGAAAGAGAGAGAGGAATAGAGGAACAAGATAAAGTCTACTCATTGCCGGAGTTGTGTAGTAGATGTAACGATAGGCAATAAACAGGGTGGTGCCTGAGAGACCAGATGTCACGCCTTTCAAATTCTGAAGAAGACCACGATGAGGAAAGAGCAGTAGTGGCCACCCAACACCAATGCTATTTACAAACCCAACACGAACCCAACACAAATTCTCTTCTAGCCAACATCAATGCTGTTCAGATGAACAAAATCCGATACTGTTGCTGTTAAGACCAAGAAGACCAACATCTTTGCAGTTTAGGGCAACGAATTTAACAATATTGATGTTCAGACCGATAGACCACTTAGAGCAAATGATTCTCAGAGAGAAAAACCCACAGAAATGTTGTTCAGACTTACAAAGTAGTGGGAAAGTCAATAGTGATGTTAGTCAAGACCAACAAACCCAACAGTGATACTGTTCAACAACTGCAACACACGAACATGTAAAAGCAAGCAAACGCTACCTGATGTGTGTGTGTACAGAACCACCACAACACCTTTGAAGAGTTCTAACAAAGCATACACATAGCTATAACAGCTTAATGTTAAAAAATAAAAAAAAACAACAGTATTTAAACCCCAAAATTCATGCATGAGGCACGAGATCTTTATTGGACTTATTGGATCTTGAAGCTCATAGTGATATCTATACAGCCTGGAGCACCAAAAAACTCATCAGATCATCCACAAAAACCATCAGGGAGAGGATGTAATCAGCAAAAATCTATTCAGCTTGTCCTAAGGTGTGATGTGTGTGTGTGTGTGTGTGTGTGCTGCTACAATGATCAAATTATCTTTGCCCTCTCTTTAGTTCACCTCGGAAGCAGCGTGTCCATCTTATCAGCTTGGAAAAGCATCTCTGTTACGTCTGGTCCTCCATATGGTGATCAATAAGAGTAAAGCTTTTACACACACACACACACACACACACACGCACACGCGCTCGCACGCACCAGATCGAAGCAGAATGGAGCATGCCTGCGTATGGACTGAAAGGAAAAGTCGCCTGAATACAAATCACGCCTTTCCCAATTTGCACCTCTCCAAGCTTTCACAATAGCACTATTCTGACACAGGGAACAGACCGAGGTGAAAAGGACTCTGTGTGTGTGTGTGTGTGTGTGTTTGGGGGGCTGTCAGTATTACTGACGAAGGGGCAAAAAAAAAAAAAAATCCAATATCCAGCTCAATCACCATCCGTCCCTGTAAGACATGCAGTTCTGGCTAAGAGCTGAGGGCTGCAGATTATCCAGAGCGTCTCTTTATTTCATCAGGAGAGCGTTGGTTCGATATTTCCGGAAATCTTTTTAGACACTCCACACACTCCACACTCCCTACTGTGCTCGTTTTAGCTGCTCGCCTTTTGTGAATCAATGAGATTCTCTGGCTGAATTAGTAGCATAGGCAAAGGAGGGAGGAAGAAGAAGAGGGGGGGGGTGTTGTTTGAGAGATAGAGAGAGAAAGATAGAGACAGATGGACAGAATGCTATTTACAAA
This sequence comes from Tachysurus vachellii, assembly GCF_030014155.1. Classification (NCBI taxonomy): domain Eukaryota; kingdom Metazoa; phylum Chordata; class Actinopteri; order Siluriformes; family Bagridae; genus Tachysurus; species Tachysurus vachellii. Next base: position 4,602,851 of record NC_083460.1, on the reverse strand, counting down.
TTATGCTCTTTCTTTCCAAAGTGTCAAAAGAAGCAAGAAATTTGTCCTATGTACGTAACATGTAAGTAAATAAAACCCCACGTGTCGTACAGTTAGAAGAAAAGAATCAGTGACGGCTTTTCGGTTTGTAATCCAGAAGACAGGAAATCCTCTGCCTTAAAGGATTCCATAAGGCATTCGGTTTAAAAATAAATAAACAAATAACAGCATTTTTATTACTAAATATCTGTTACAGAACACTGACAATGGAGACTCCTTCCAAAAAAAAAAAAAAAAAAAAAGCTCACCAGCTGGAACTGCTGTTCTAGAAAATTACTGAAGAGCATTACGTCTGACCAATCAGAGTCATGCGTGAAAAAAGGACACTTTTGAGTCACACAATTTTCAGTACTGTGATTTTACCATGTCGCTACAGTGACTCGGCCTTTACGGCAAGCGTGACTCAGGTGGTAATAAGCTAAAAAGGTTCAGATTAAAATATATATACGCCAACACCCCCCATCTCTCTCTCTCTCTCTCTCAGTCAGAGAGGAGGATCACAATGTCAGTGCGAAACGCTCTGAGCCGCTCGTCTCTCTCAATGGAAAAAGCAGTCACAAGGTAACAGCAAACACTGACAAAAAAAGGCGTGCTTCCTGAACTCCCCACCCCCGCACATGCTCACACTCATCACACACACACATACTGTACACACTATAAAAAGCAAAAACAGGAAGGAACCTTTTCTCATAGACCCAGGTTTGCACAAGTGGTTTGAAATACACGTTTGCACAAATGTCCTTACAAACACACACACACACACACATACACACACATACACACAGCTTCCACAGTCTGAGGTAGGATTTCCAGGTTATAAATATCTGCTGCAGTGGAGCATCTCCTCAGAGACAACGCCTCAGCTGTGTGCACATAACCACATCTGTTAACACACACACACACACACACACACACACACACACACGGATTCTCACTGCAAACACCATCTCTATTCAATTTTTTTTTTATATTGTTTACATGGATGTGTGCTTCTGCTAATGCCAATGTTAGCGAACGTTGACTAATGAGGCCAAAGTCCAGTGTGAACATTAATAATTAGTGGGACTTAATCATTAGCTGCTTCTCTGCTTTGTTTTCACTGACGGCACAAATTTGTTTAGTGTTCACCCAGGTGATGTTGATTGGTGAGAAACGAGATGAAAAATACTTATGAAAGCAAATTCTCTTTCGTATGTGCCATCCTTTCCCACTGAAGTCTGAAAGCAGGCTCTGGTTTTCACCAGGCGATATTTATTCATGTTCTCGCTGACTGATGATTTACTGAGTGTCAAGATTCCTGTGGGAAAATGATAGTTATGTGAATGACAGGTAGCGTAGGAAATGTAAAATCATGCTGAATATCACTGTGGGTGAATAAATAAAATGTGTGTGTGTGTGTGTTTTTTAAGCAACCAAGAAGAGGGGGATGAGTAAAAAGCAAGTGAATGAAGAAGCGGTGGCCTACGTTTAATAAGAAGCATTGTGATGCAATTTCTTGTAAATCTTCTCACTAACTTGACTGTTTGACCACACACATGCACACATACACACACACACACACACACACAGGATGAAGCAGATCTGACTTCACTCAGGGGAAAAAAGATAAAAAAAAATTGAACACTTCTACATACTACACACAGGGTGGAGTTCGTCTGGGCTTGCATGGTGCACACACACAAACACACAAGCGCACACACACACAATTTCACACAGTGATTTAAATGGGCAGACTGCCAAATCTTCAGCAACATGACTCACCCATCCTGTGTGATTTGCTTACATGGAAATACAGCACTAACTTTAACACACACAGAGCTGTGTTCATCAAAAGCACAATCTACAAAAGCAATTCATGTATAGCTCTGGTGTGTGTGTGTGTGTTTGTGTGACGTATCTAGATGTATGTAAGTGTATGTGTGCGTGGGTGCTTGCGAGTATATGCAAGTGTTCCTGCCTGTGTGTGTACATGTGTGTGTGTGTTTCAGTAAAAGCCAGCAGGGTGGGGAATGCCAGCTAACAGGGTGTATTATGGGTGTGTGTTCCTCAGAACTGAGCGTATCCTGTCGACCCTGTGTTGTCTACGCTGTCATAGTGTCTAAAAGAAATTCATCCTGTGCTAAACACCTAAATGACAAGACCTCTCTGTTCATGTGTGATACATTTCTCCATATATGAGCAGCCATGTTTAGTCTGGTGCCTGATGCTGTTCATCACACTTCATCCTTACACACGAACCCTGAGTAGTTCTCCGAGTTCTTTAGGTAAAGTTTACTTACTGCATCCACACCTTTCAGTGCAAACGCAGCTTGATTACTACCTTACTTACTTACATACATTAATACTACCAAGTTAGCTAACTATTTAGCATTTATCTTTCACCACTTCTGTGTAAAATGCTAGCCGGCTCCTCTTATTAATTACTTTTAACTTTATAGCATGTAGCTGCCAAACTAATTAACATTTCAGCCATTTATGTTTAACTATACTTCACTGACAACCTCTCTGTTTAAAGCTAACTTTATTTACATTAATACTTAATTTAACATAAAGTCATCTACTACCTACCAACCAAAGTCGCTCATAACTATCTAGTTTTATTTAATACCTTAATTTATAATAGTATCTGCTAGCTAGCCAGATATTTACGTTTAGGAAACATTAAAAGCTAACCCCACACAGCTAGCTTCCAAAAAAGTACAATACTACATGCCATTTGTGGAAGCAGTAAATTTTAGATAATTACACAAAGATACAGAAAAAAAAAAACAATACGCAGCCCAATATAATAGAAAGCTATGCTGTTTTTTAGCATTGTTCGCTTATTTGTTTTAACTACCTCTTATCTATCTCTTACCTGAGTTTCTGTCAGACTCTCCAGCGCTTGCATGATGGACTGCTCTGGTTTGGAGACCTGAGACTAGATTGGGAGAAAAGAAAGAAAGATCAAACAAAGAAAAATTTCACCGACCCACAGAATCTTGATAACCTCAAGTCGAACCCTTAAGAAGAGGTAATGGCAGATGTGTCAGTTGAGGCTTACCATCAATCCTGCCTCCACCGAGGGCACGAGGGTCAACTTAGTCCCGTCCGTAACACCAAAATCCTGGAGTCGACCTGAGCTTAGCCTCCTGTACAACAAGGTTCACAACCGTTACTTTTCACAGACAGGTTTTGCATTTAGTTATACCATAATGTGATCAATGCTAAATTCTGATTGCTCAGAAGATGTTGATTAATTTTATACTATGAACATTATCTTCATTTACCAAATTAAATGATTGTAGTTACTGTCAACTTACTGTTGTAGAAAAAGAAAAAATAATACTACAGACTACAGACGTTTGTTTTGACATGTATTCATTCTGAAAGTGAAATAAACAATCAGCAGTTTTTAGAACACTATTGCTCAACTTTCTCAGAACTAAATTATTTATTGTCACAACTAAATTTAACAACCCACCGAAACTCAGAGATTATTAATCAGTAATAACTACTATGAATGAGTCATTAATGACAGGGAAACAAAGAGAAAGGATGTGAAGTTTAAACAGTTCCTGGAAGAGTTAAAAAAAGAGGGAGTCGAGACCAACCATCTCTCAACTGGAAAATATGCTTGAATAGAATCTCACAATCTGGATCGCTGACAAAAACCACGGCGAATCCAGATGCTTTCCAGGAGAAGTTACGAAAGTTTAAGTCTGGGTTTTGTACAAAACAATGTCACTTCTAACAGCACTTGGCTGTAAACCTGCACTCCTCTTCCTCTCTGTCTGGTGAAGCAGCCCTGCGTTTATGATCGTTTATGATAACCCCTACTCTGAGAAGTGTCTGTGTCAGAGCATTGTACGTCATCTGTTCTCTTGACACAGACCAGCCTGAATGGGTTTTTTCTAACAGCCATGAGGTCAAATGAGCAGGTGTGTGCTTGCTGATTAGACATAGACAGTTGCAGACTGTTCCTGTACACACAGCAAAAATCCCCAGTGTTGACTAAACACCTGCAGCGCCCAACGAACTTGCCCTGCACCCGTTTCTGAAGTCCAGCTGGACCTCTGTAAACACTGGAGGTGTTAAATCTACGCTTAAGATTCTCTTCAATACAACATGACGTTCTCGAGACGGTCTACGTTGTCTGTAAGCTGCGTCCATGCACCTGTTCCATCAAGACTCCTTTTAATGCACAATTTAACAAAGTTAGTGTTTTGTTTTTTTTACTGCTCAAACTCCCAGTAGTTAGTGATGTGACGGGATGTGGTAGCCTAGTGGTTAAGGTGTTGGACGACTGATCAGAAGGTTGTGAGTTCGATGCCCACATCCACCAAGCTGCCACTGTTGGGCCCCTGAGTAAGGCCCTTAAGCGTCAGTTGTATAAAAACGCTCTGAATGCAATGTGTCTGCTAAATGCAATGAGTTTTAATAGGGATAACTGGATAAATAAACAGGATCGAGTCATAGTCTGTTGATTTCTGAACCACGATTGGAAAACTTTAACCAGGTCTAAAATGATCAACAGTTTAATATTAACAGCTTATTATAAAACACACCAGAAAACCACTAGTAAGCTCTATGCAAATGCTTTCACACACATGCACGCATTGCATTCATTGTTATCAAGTTGTACTGCTTTCTTTGACCATGTGGTTTATAGCATGTGGACGTGGCACAGCTGAGCATGCAGTTTTCATAGGCTCAGTTATATAAAGGTAAAAAAAAACCAAAAAACACCACAATGTTGATTTCACTTCAAGCACGCGCGGACTAATTAACACCGGATACGTTGTACTGTAACGACTCACGTGTCTTTGTGCAGGAGCGCGAGCCTGTCTTTGGACACTCGGAGCTTTTGTGAAAGCCTCCTCTTCAGTCCGTCCACTGTCTCCTCTGCAGGGAGTGAGAGCTCGAAGCGTGTGCCAGTCGTCGATTGAATGGATAAATGCATGCAGTGCTCGTTGTGCAGGAGCTCTGTACACCGGGATCGCGATCCGTGACCGGTGCAGCCTCTCGCTTCTGCGTGCTGCTCCATCCGAGAGCTCGAGCCCCCCCCCAAAAAAAAGATCAAAGCGGCGGCTCCACGTGAATATTCCTCTGATGTGTGATCTTCTAAGATTTTATTTGGTTATGTATATTTTTTCACAGCCAGGACGATGCGATTCAACTTCAATTCTATTTCAACTTCAATTCAGATCTCTAATTCTATTCTAATTTTATTTAAATGTACTAAAAAGTCAAAGTAGATATGATTTTTTTTTTTTTTAATCAGAAAACGAGCCAGAACAATTCTGCACTAAACTGTAACCAACACGATCGTTAAGATAAACAGTCTGTGTTTAAAGCTCTTTCTTTCCCGTTCCTTGTTCGACGCGATGTCGCGCCGCAAGCGCGTGGCGAGCTCGATTTGTTCCAATACCCGATCCTTAAACCCCGCCCACCGGCCAATCGCAGCGTTCCTATCGCTTTTTCAAGTCACAATTTGTCCAATCGTCTGGGTTTGCGTAACACCCACATGTAGGGAACGAGACGCCCCTTCCCACCTTCTCCCTCCCACAAGGAGTGTCGTTCCAGCCAATCAGCGACGTCCTTACAACTTCCCACTCTAATCATTCATAACAGTTTAGCTCTGAGACCGTAACCTAGCAACCATTCCTGAAAACGCTAATACTGCAATCTGAATGTTTATGCAGTTTGCACCTGACTATAAAATCTGGTTCAAGCCGATTAAAATCATTTTTTTTAGTTACACAGTAACTTAAGATCTTTGAGGTTAATCCAAGGTGGATTCATTCTGAAAGCACCATGTTAGAATATAGATATTCACTCAAAATGGGGTAAATATTACACATCTTTGGTAGACATATAGATCCTGTGCTCTCTTTACATGCATATGGTTCACAGAAAGAGGGAAAATGATCAAATTTCTATTTGCTTCTAGGGTAGATCCATAGATTTTATATACATATAGTTCATCACAGCAAAGTAAGGCTGATTTGAAAGATTATGTAAATTTTATATAAAGTGTAAATCGATAACTTTAATCTCAAGGTATAAGAAAACGTACCCCGTATTCAGCCTTTCTAAAGAGTCAGATTCGGGAAGAATTTTATTGGCTAAGTAGAATTTGACGTACAATCAGTTTGACAGGGTGTCTGTAAAGATACTGTGCAGTACTTCAGTAATTAGGGACTCTGTTCTTGAGCTGGGTTACAGAAAAAGAAAAAAAGTGGTGGGAAGGAACTGTCTCCATGTCTAAGTTTTTTGTTTATAATCTGATATGTCACCACCGAAAGAAGCAATACAATAATTTCTACACTGTCATTAGATTGGACCATGTTAGTTTGCATTTCTAAACAATAACGATTTCTAGGTGGCTGTAAGGTCACTGTTTACAGTTGGGTTATGCAGTCAGTTGTTGACAGGCTGGTGGGACTGTTGTGCCTGTACAGTCACAAAGCAACACAGAGATTTAGCACAATCAAGAGCAATGAGTCATGTGTCCTGAACCCAGGAGACCTCTTGTTTACTCACCTTGTAGCTCCTAGCTAATGTATTTTGGTGATGCTGGCTGTGTGATGCCAAACAGGGTGTGTCTTTGTAGCTGACTCAACTTCCTTGTGACAAAGTGCCACACATTGTCTGGTAGTTACTAATTGTCTTGTAAAGCTGTTATTCACCCTCGTCCTGCCAAGTCCGATTCATATTTCAGTTTCCATCCAGCTCTAAGTGTGTGAGTGAGAGAGAGAGAGAGAGAGAGAGAGAGAGAGAGTGTGGGAGAGAGAGAGAGAGAGAGAGAGAGACAGAGTGTAGGCGGACTTTGAAAATCTTGTTCATGGAGCCAAGTCAGCCAGGCAGGAATTTGTGTGTATGTGCGTTTAATCAAAACAGCCTGACCCATGGAGCTTTCAGTCAGGACATTCTGGCTTTATGAAATAGCATTCTTCTCATTTCTGTCATACAAACTGGGTGTAGCAATTACCAGGTTACAGTAAAGTGACTCACTCGTATACCACTTTGTACATTACCTAATTTACCCTGGAATGGGGACAAGGAAATGAGGACGGAGTTTGTAGCCATACCATAGATTATAGGCTTGATGTTTTTCTCCACACCCTTCACTACATATACACAGGACAGGTTTGTTTTGTAGGTATCATAATGCTAGGGTTGGTTGTTTATGAGATCTGTGCTGATCTTTGGAGTATCCCGAGACTTTGACAACAGGTAGGATTCGTGAAAAGGGAACTTTTGGTCTAAACGTTTTTCAAAACAGAACGCAACCAGAAATTCAGTTCTGTTCTGAAATTAAAATATCCTGAAATATCAAGAATCTCCATTATATTGTATTTATTAAAGCAAAACAATTACATATCACTATCACTATTAGGTCATCAAATCAAAAGAGTCAAATTCTCTATAAAACTGTGATTAATCCTTTTGGAGTATCTCATGATGTGTCAACATGGGCACCATGCAGTTAGAAAACGCCCTGAATGATTCAGTGTGCCAGAGCTGGAGCATTTGAATTAAAGGAGAACTCCAGCATATTTTTCAACCAAATCTATATCCATCGTATGTATCATGTGTGACATTATCATGGACAATAATTTAAACATAATATAGAGAAAAGAATGAAAATCCTTTTTATTCACTTATAATGTTTTACTGAGCTACAAATCCACTTCCGAAGACACTTGTAAATTGACTATTGAATAATAGTCAGTTAATATAAAAAGAATCCATTACAACAGCTTCAGCTTCATCACAAAATTCCTCCCTGTGAAAAGAATCTCTGAACAATGATGACATGATTATATATATGTGGAGGTTTGATTGAGCAGTTCTGGAAAAGATAGTACAAAAATACATTTTTTATAAACGTGTATTAGCGAAATTCAACAAGCAGCAAAGAAGACGTATCAATCACAAACAATTTGGGTTTTTTTTGTACAAAATCAGTATCAGTATCAGTCACCACAGTGAATCATTCTTTTTGTTCAGTTGCAGCTAAACATTTTTTTCATAAAAATTTAAATGCAGATGATAAAAATCCACAAATCAACACATATCTATAACCAGCTTTGTTCATGGATTGTGTAAGCCATGATCACAACTGCGTGTATGATAAACCCAATCCGTGCAGAGTCAGTGAATCGCTTGTCTTTCATTCAATGAGTCAGTGTTTGAATCAGCAGATCTTCCAGTCACATATGAGATTCACTCCTCTCTGATTCAGTTGTGTCACTGAGTTCGTGTTTGGGCTTAGAGATTTCCAGTATATGTGTTTGTGCGTGTGCGTGTGCATGTGCGTGCGCGTGTGTGTGCCCTTTGTGCTGGGCCATGAAGCAAAAGCTTCTAAACACAGACATACAAGCATGTTATATAATACCACAAAATAGCTGTTCATGTTCAGACAGTGGTGTGATCAGGATACACATTTGGGCAAAGCATGCTTTTGAAGGAATCAGTAAATAAAACAGAATTAATCATTTAACTCGAATGACGTAAATGACTTGAAATAGATATTGAAAAGACTCCAAAATTCCACATGCTCCATCTCTGAGTGTATGGTTTAAAAAAAAATATAAATTAGGGTGGGTGGGAATTGACAAGTGAACGAATTGGGAAGAAAAATCAGAAAAGAAAATCAATGAGTGTTTTGTTTGCTTAAAATGTATAGCGTTGGCTGCATATGCAACCTGTTATCAAGTTAATGTCATTACTGATAGAAAAGGTCATGATGAGTTTTGTGTGTGTGTGCGTGTGTGTTTTTCTGTGCTCGTGTGTAAGTCCTGTATGTTCAGTGGGGTTAGCCAAAGCAATGACGTACTCAGTAGCAGACACATAGCAGCAGCAATCCACTACTCCCTGTCGCAGGCTTAAAATAGCCTCCTCTATCCCCCCCTTCATCTCTCTATCTCTCTTACTTCCAAAGGCTGCGTCATTGTATCACTGCCCACATCTTCATCTTTTCTTTCCCCTGTATTTTTCTTTTTTCCTTTCCTTCTATGTGTGTGTGCATGCATGCATGTGTGTCCATGTATCTACTCTCTCTCTCTTTTCCCACAGTGCTAATTACCTCCTACAATGAGCTGCACAGTTAAATCGAGTAACTCTAACTGTGTAGGAGTATCTTTAACACTGATTTTACTGTTACTCTCTCTTCCTCTGTGTTCTTTCATTTTCTCAGGTTTTGTCTTGTCATTTCTCTCCGCAACATAATTTGGAAAATACTAAAAATAGCCTTGCCTGAGGCGTGAGGAACTAAAGGTAGTTTGATTTTATGGTGTGGGCTTATTTTAGGTCATAAGAAAAAGACAATAATTCAAATAGGAATTTAATTCACATCCAGCCAAAGCCACAGCGCTGAATGTGTTGAGAAAACTACAGGCTTGATTCTATTAAAAAAATTAAAAAATGACAGTTCTAGCAAGCAACATGATAAAGAAAGGGGTTTCTGTGGTTCCGTTAATAACCAATAAATTATTTACCACATGTTCGCATTAAAGGTGAGGAAAAAAATCCTTCAACAAATGGTTCTTATTTTTATTTTAGGATTATCAGAGACTTTTAAACTGCTGCTCATGTTGCATCATAAGGCAATTACAGCCAGAGTAAAGTGCTGTTTGCCCTCTTCCACATACATGAGCTCACAGATGCACAGGATTGGCTAATGTCACTAGTGTCACTAGCCAATGGGAATGAAATATAAACTAAAATCAACAGACAAATGGACACCTAAAAAAAAAGAAGTTCAGAATATACAAAGGCAGTTATAAAGCAGAACATGGGCATAAAAATAATTAGAAAATGTAGATCACAATTAGAAGGATAACCTTTTGAACTGATATCGAGTGTCCAGAGTTGGAAGTCAGAAATACAAATGAGTGTTTATCTGCTAACACTGAAAGAACACCTGTGAAAAAAACAACACTAAATGTCTTCTTGGTATAAATTTATCATTCATCTATGGATTCGAATTCCGTCCATCATATTATATTTATCTTTCGTCTCTTGAGGCAGCCAGCTTTAAAAAAAACTCAAGTTCTATTTCCAGCGTTATCTTAACAGGATTAGCCTATATTTTCTTGTTGAAGCCATGACCCTGTTTTGCCCTCCGGAAAATCCGAGTGCACATTGCTTACACCGATTGCGTCTAATCTGATGTCAGAGGCATGTAACATCTTGGAACTCGACCAGCGAGAGATCAGGCTTTCTGGCAGAAACTGAATCTTTGACGTCAAAATAACCGGGACGAGTCGGATTCTGCGCCTGGATCCTCACGTGTTTGCGTTCCTGCTCCCTCCCCTCCCCCGCTTCCTGTGCTGCTACGCTCTCCTCATGCCTCACCAGTGAGGAATGTGCAGGAGCTCGCACTGCCATGCTTCTGAGCACCAACTATCAGTCAGATCTAAACACAATACTACACATAATTAATGAACAAGAAAAGACTCACATCCTGCTTCGGATCAAACAGAACTGTAGCGAGCCGTCTGGACTAGCTTGCTAGGCTACAGTGCCACAGGAAACCCTGAAACCTTTAAAGGACAAGACTTCTGTTTTATTGTTGATTGTTTATTGAAATATTAATCCTTGTAATTTTCTGTTACATCCGTCATTCATCAAAAGATTACCACAGTGCTATGTAAAGAAGACTTTGGCTTAAAGTAATAGTGCACTTAAACATTTTAAGTAATGTTTATCAGGTAAAGCTGTTTTAAGAGATTCAGTGGAGTTTATTATACATTTTTTGTAGATTTCAAGAATGGCTTCAATCAATTTCAATTCTTCAATTTTCTTTTAGGGAAAATGTTTAGATTGCCTCTGGCCACCCCAGTAAGATCGGTCGATCGAACGATCGATCTATCTATCTATCTATCTATCTATCTATCTATCTATCTATCTATCTATCTATCTATCTATCTATCTATCACCAATATCGTTATATCATATGATACAAAACTAAACAATAAATGACATTGTGACAGAATACACTTGAATAATAAAATGTGAACATTCATTTGATTGTTGTACACCTTGTATGGTACAAGCTAGTTAGCCTAGTTAAGAGAGAAGCAAACTATTCCATCTTTTCACTGGACAAAACAATCAAAACATATAGATATAACTTTAACATTTCATTAAATTGCATGCATTGTATTTCTTTAGTTTGTTATTATTTGTTGAATTAATATCGCTAGCCTACTTCATAAGCCTAATGTTATGCTAGCTCTGACTTTTTGTATCTAGTATTATCTTGTATCTAATATCTAATAAAATATCTAATATTCGGCTACATGTTCTTAGATCTATCCTTGTCACGTCATTGTTGAAAGTGTTAAACAGAATTCCACACACATTTAGTGAAGTTTTCCTATTCTCTGGCCTCAATATTACAGGAATGGGGTCTCACTTAGCATTTAATCTGTGTTAAATGAAAACCCCCCATTGGTCTACTTAATTTGGTTGAATTTGCCTCCTTAAGGAGTCCAATGACTCAGAACAGCTGTTTATTTTTTAAAGCTTTATTTCAGGTATGAAAATCTCAATCAGGCTCAAACTCTCAAGCGGTTTGCTGTCAGCTGCCAAGTTAAAAGTCAGTGGGAAGAGTCATGGAAACAGCTATCACAAGACCTTAAACAGAAAATATTGACCTTTCATATAGCCAGAGATGGAATAAAAAGTGTATCAGGGTTGTCACTAAGACAAGGGAGAAGGATCAAATCTAAAGATATAAAAAAGAATGACCAAAAAAGTAAACTGAAAAATTCAAAACAAACAGCAGGTTAAAAAAGTAAAAAAAAAAATAAAGAAATAAAAAGTGGAGTAAAAATCCACATTTGTTGCAGAATTAATAATATTTTATTATATCAATTGTTTATAATATACTATTTTTTAATATAATATGCAATCAAGAGTTTTTCATTTCTTCTCTATTCTCTTTCATTTGTCACTATAATTAGATACGTGAACGAGGTCATATTCTCCACCTCTTATTAAACCCCATGAGACGAAGCGGTGTATATTAAGTGGAACCATAGAGTAACATGAAAACTGGAAGTGTGGGTCACACAAGAAGGTTAATTTCTCAGTGACTTCCTCTTTTAGCTCATGTGATAACAATTTTATAAAACAGGTTTAATTATACGCAATTATTTAAATAATAAAACAAAATGACTGTGTGTTTGCTGTTTTGCTGTGATAGGAACATAATCCATTAAAGGATGGTGATTTTCTAAAACATGCGCTGAAGTGTTTCATTCTCTTTATAGGACAGAAATTCACCTATTTCTTCTTACCAGTCTTTTTTTTTCTTTTGTGTTTCGTGTTACAGAGAAACTTTAGCGGAAACTGTAAGCAAACTCGTTCTGGATGTACGATATAAACCTTCACCATAGCAAGGATTCTTTGTTCATTAACTTTTAGGGTGGCTATTCTGGAAAATTAATCAACGTCAGATTATAAAATGCCACATGGCCATAGTACAATTATTAATATTTAACAGATAGTGATACTTAAAAACTCCTAAGAGACCAAAGCCTTTTAAAGTTTAGTCGTAAAGTATAACAATATTAATATAAAAAAAAATGAATGACATTTAGTAGGAAAGTCCACAGATACAATCCAGAGGTCTGGAAAACTTTGTGTTTCAGAAGAGGTTCTCATAAATTAAAAGGCAAATCATATATAACAAAAGTTGTGCATAATTTTGATATGAATACACTCGTTGAGTGTCACATACTCACCCAGACTTCGTGAATCGCCAAACCATCGTTTGTACAATTACAACTTGAAATTTCATGAGTTTAGAGAGTGAGAAGAATCACACAGTCTGGTGTGTCTGACACACCATCAGGCTATTTAATAAATAAATAACAGACCAATACACTGGCCAAGACAAACAGCACAACAGATAAACACACACACACACACACATACATTCTCACACACTGTGACACAGTGGATATTCAGAGGATTGTACAGAAACACCTGGCAGGAAGTCAAGGATATTAACATAAACACTTGTGTTGTTGGGGTCAGATGTGTGCTTGGACTCACAGTTCTCAAGCCTACAATAATAGAGAACGTTTTAGACTTTAGGATTAAATCCGGAAAGAACATCTAGGAGGATGTTCCTCTTTCAGAGTTCAGAATGTAAAACAACCCAAATAGGATTTTAATCCTAATCTCTGTGGAGAAAGAAAGAAAGAAAGAAAGAAAGAAAGAAAGAAAGAAAGAAAGACAGGAAGAAAGAAAGGCTTGATGTTTCACCAGCTCTTCTTTCACCTGACAAAACACATGCTGCTTTTGCTGTGCAGTTGTCAGAGCTGTATTTCACCTCCAGGACGTGTCTGACATCTGAGTTGCACTAATGGCACACTGGGTCAAAGCTGCTAGTGTGTGTTCAGACACAGTGCACACACATGGTCAAGTCCTTACTGAAATGGAAACTATGCCACTGAACTTTGTGTCTGAATGTGTGGCGTATGTAAAGCTGTTCCAAGCATGATTCCTTCCACTGTCATTGAACACACTCTTCTGACTCATGTAACAACTTTATGATGTTGTGTAACTTGATATAAAAACTACACAAATACAAAGAGCCAGAGGAACGACTCTCACATCTGGTTCTGCAAAAAAAAAAAAAAAAAAAAAAAAAAAAAATTCCTGGACATACTTTCTTCTTTCTCGTAAATACACTCTTGGAAATAAAGAGTTCCATATGGCACCTTTAAGAAACGGTTCCAAAAAGAACACCATTAGAAAAAATATTTCAGAGTGTGTGTACATTTTTTCTTCTTATTATTATTAATTATTAGCTTTACTGCAGTTACTGCAAGGAATTGAGTAATAGAGTGTGTGGTTGTAGGAAAAAAATCAACAGCAGGGTTGTGTATTAAGTACAACTTAAAGTGTTTTATTCCTCTTATACCACATCAGTTTGTCTATTATTATTATTATTATTATTATTATTATTATTTTATGAATTGACAAATGGTAAGCCATTACTTTAGTAGTTTACTGGTGCTTACTAATGTTGTTAAATGTCTGCAAATATTTTTGGATCTTGTTCTTTTTTCTTATAGCAGCTATAAATATTCCTTCATCAAGACCTTTACTGGAGACTCCTTCCATGAGTTCTAAATAAACATCTCCATTCAGACAGCTTCAGTATATCAATGATGAGATTTTTTTTGGGTTTTACTCGGCTCATTAATAGCCTTTGACTATTTGAAATACTGCAAAGTTAAAAAAAAAAAAAAGGTCCCTGTTTAAGTTGCTAATATGGGAATAGATAGCATGTAAAGACAAGCAGCTGTTTGTAGCTGTTAGAGCTGCTGTTAAAGAAAATAAATCAACACCTTCTGACCAATTACATTTGAGAATTTAAAAGCACTGTGGTATAACCGATCATTTTAATAGCTGAATACTAAGATGAGATCAAAAAGTTTCCAATCCAACTCAAATCAATTAAGGGAACATTTATTCATATTGATTTTGATGGAGGAGAATGTCAGGGAAATTTCGATGTGTATTTTTGCGTTCCAGGCATTTACAGTAATGATTTAAAAGGGATTAGTGTACGGATTTCGGTGTGTATTTATGGCCTTCTCAGTAATCCAGTAAATGTGAGTTAAAACCTCATATTGTGAAACCATTTTTTTGTGATTCCTGTAATGTCTGTATGCTTTGCATCGGCCCACCTGGTTTTTCTTTTTCCAAACAGTGAGATAGCAACTTTCAAGACCTCTTTCTTTCTCACCTATGAGAACGTCCGTCCTCTTTCGGTTCCTGTTGAGTTTGAATTTGGGCAAAATAGCAGTGAAGTTTTGGCAGATAAGAGAGCATCTTAAAGGCGTATTATCATCCTGCTCCAAAAGGGCAAGCAAACAAATGAGAGAGAGAGAGAGAGAGAGAGAGAGAGAGAGAGAGAGAGAGAGAGAGAGAAAGAGAAAGAAACAAAACGTTCTGGGATGTCTGCAGTACTTATTTTTTCCCCCTGACCCAACCATCTGTTCATCGTACAGAGTGTGCTGTATAATGTGTTTATCTGTGGGTGATGTGTGAAGAAGACATAGAATTACAAGCTTGTGTGTGTTCTCAGACATAACATCCTATATTAGACAAGAACTACACTCAGGGCCAGGGCCACATGGTATCCAACTAGCATCCAAATTCACAAATCTGCGAGTTCTGTTACTCGAAGGAGGTTTGCAAAGATGCGATGAATCATTTCCAGTCCTCATGAAGCCAATCTTCTCTGCACCAACAAACAAATCAGATATTACACAACCTTGTCCTATACAGTACATGTCCATAGCTGGATTCTCTCCCTCACTTTTGCCACCTAATGTTTCAAATCCTGTACAGATCACTGGCCACACATGAACATGGTTGAAAATGTGTTTTGTGCCCTATCTTTATGCTTGGCACAGGAAGTTCACAGGAAACAGCCTTATCTAACAGATAGGACAATTTCCTGGAATCATCATATGGCTGACTGATTAAGAGAACACACACTGATGAGCATCTGTTCATCAACAAAATGGTAACACTATGTGAACTCCCATTGGCTAAACAAGTAGAGGAGCAAGATGCTGAATCTCAAAGTGGAATTGTTTTTTTTTTTTTTTTATCCTAACCCCAAGGCCACTACAAATACTATTACAATACTACACATTCTATACTCCGAGGTGAACAGAAAACGACATAGGTTTTGTGGAGACAAAAAATTTATGATGTCACAGTCCTTGGTTTTTAGTTCTGAATCCATTCTGGTGAAGTACAAAACAGGGCGTTTGATTAATCCCATAAATGTAGATCATACTTTATCTATAAAGCAACATTTCTTCATTCAAACTGGAATGTTAATGTCCAAGACAAGTGTGATAAACAAGACAGGTTTGGAAAAATATAGCTCGTTCAGTTATTTATGCATTTCACTTATTTCACTGGAGATACTACTAAACTAGCTAGCTAGCAAGTGGGCGAGTTCAAGGGAAATAAGTGGCTATTATATTAAAAAAACAAAAGAAACCAAAAAAAACCTCGAATACAACACTGACCCCATCTGGTCACAAGATGTATTACAACAAGGATCACGTGGCGTTTATACAGTTTGTACATAAGAAAACAGGAAACGGAAAAGGGGAGACTTATTACAGGCTTTATTATAACTCTGGATGTTTATAAGCATGTATGATACAAATACATGTCAAAATCATTCAGATCTTCTGAAGAACGGAATAAGACACGATAAAGTGGGCTATTCAAATGTAGGCTTCACTAAGCATTTATTATTATATTAATATTATTACTAGTATTATTATTATATTATTTTATTTTTATTATTATTATTATATTATTTTATTATTATTATTAGTAGTAGTAGTATAGTATTATTATTGATATTATTATTATTATTATTATTTGTATTATTATTAATATTATATTATTATATTATTATTATAATTATATTGCATTAATATATTATTGTTGTTGATTAGGATTAACAGGCTTTCCTCCTAGTGTGCTTTAGGGTTAGAAAAAATGAGCTTAAAAAGCACAAAACTGTTTATTAATGATAAAACAAAACGCGGTTTTTAAGCATTCAATTTTATGCTTTCTTTATTGACCAGACGATGGCGCAATGCAACCTTTACATATATCTTGGTGACATCTCTTACGTAATGTCTTCTCTTACACAGCCTACAGTACATGCTTCCATGACTGAACAAAATCCACAAGGGAAAACAAACAACCACAGGGTTATTATCTGTTATTTAATTCATCCTGGTGTAATCCATCCATCCATCCATTTTCTACCGCTTATCCGGGGCCGGGTCGCAGGGGCCGCAGTCTAAGCAGGGACGCCCAGACTTCCCTCTCCCCAGACACTTCCTCCAGCTCTTCCGGGGGAATACCGAGGCGTTCCCAGGCCAGCCGAGAGACATAGTCCCTCCTAGGTCTTCCCCGGGGCCTCCTCCCGGTTGGACATGCCCGGAACACCTCCCCAGGGAGGCGTCCAGGAGGCATCCGGAACAGATGCCCGAGCCACCTTAGCTGACTCCTCTCGATGTGGAGGAGCAGCGGCTCTACTCTGAGCTCCTCCCGGGTGACCGAGCTCCTCACCCTGTCTCTAAGGGAGCGCCCAGCCACCCTGCGGAGGAAACTCATTTCGGCCGCCTGTATCCGGGATCTTGTCCTTTCGGTCATGACCCAAAGCTCATGACAATAGGTGAGGGTAGGAACGTAGATCGACTGGTAAATAGAGAGCTTCGCCTTGCGGCTCAGCTCTTTCTTCACCACAACAGACCGGTATATCGACCGCATCACTGCAGAAGATGCAACGATCCGCCTGTCGATCTCCCGCTCCATCCTTCCCTCACTCGTGAACAAGACCCCAAGATACTTAAACTCCTCCACTTGAGGCAGGAGCTCTCCACCAACCTGAAGGGGGCAAGCCACCCTTTTCCGGTTGAGAACCATGGCCTCGGACTTGGAGGTGCTGATTCTCATCCCCGCCGCTTCACACTCGGCTGCAAACCGTCCCAGTGCACGCTGAAGGTCCTGATTTGAGGAAGCCAACAGGACAACATCATCTGCAAAAAGCATAGACGAAATCCTGTGGTCCCCAAACCGGACTCCCTCCGGCCCCCGACTGCGCCTAGAAATCCTGTCCATAGAGATAATGAACAGGACCGGTGACAAAGGGCAGCCCTGCCGGAGTCCAACATGCACCGGGAACAAGTCTGACTTACTGCCGGCAATGCGAACCAACCTCCTGCTCCGGTCATATAGGGACCGGACAGCCCTTAGCAGAGGGCCCCGGACCCCATACTCCCAGAGCACCCCCCCACAGGTCACCACTACAGTGTTCCAACTACAGGGGGATCACACTCCTCAGCCTCCCCGGAAAAGTCTATGCCAGGGTACTGGAGAGGAGAATTCGGCCGATAGTCGAACCTCGGATTCAGGAGGAACAATGCGGGTTTCGTCCCGGTCGTGGAACACTGGACCATCTCTATACCCTCGCCAGGTTGCTGGAGGGTTCATGGGAGTTTGCCCAACCAGTCCACATGTGCTTTGTGGATCTGGAGAAGGCATTCGACTGTGTCCCTGGTGTAATATATTTCATATAATCTATTCGTACTTGAAGTACATACTTGCATTTGAGATTCCTGAGGAAGATGTGCATTGCTAGTTTGTTTTTGCGTAAAAGGTGACGCAGTCTGCAAATCACAGCAGTTCAATCATGAAGTGAACTGATGCATACAAAACACAGTAGTATATTACTACTACTACTAGTATTATTATTATTATTACTATTATTATATTGTTATTATTATTGTTGTTGTGCCATAAGCATCGTACACTTCCCCAAAACACCAAACTATGAGTCATCCTTAAGCTGCATGCCTCAAACTTGACCAGCTAAATATATCTAGGAAAGAATTCATAAAAAGCAAAAGAAATACACACACACACACACACACACACACACACACACATATATATATATATACACATACATACATATATATACACACACACACACACACATATACATACATACACACATACATATATATATATACACATATATACACATATATACACATATATATATATATATATACAGCAAAAATAATAATAATAATAATAATAATAACAATAATAATAATGTTTCAATCGACTTCGTATTGAGTTTATAAGACGTTTTATTTACACTGTTTGGTAATATATTTATTTCTAAGGTTTCACACTTAATCATTTCATTGAATTAAAAAATAACGGACATTTAGAGTCATAATCAGAAGGAGATTTATTACCAAATATGCATGTAAGTACAAATAGACTAAATAAATAAATTGAAAAACAAATAAAAATAAATAAAAGGTCTTCCATGGTACAGTACAGAGGGCTGTGTGCATGCTGAGCAACACCACGGCCATTGCTGAGGCCTGAGCTCGTCTCCATCACAAGTTTGATCTGATCTACAAGCATGTCTTACTTTAGTCTAATATTTTCACATAAACCACATACAGTAATTAAAATAAAATCATGGCTTATTTTATTTTAGTTCTGTTCAGTAGAAATATAGTGTGCCCTGTTTTAGCAGTTACTC